>NC_134837.1:23211211-23327593 GCF_004210375.1 Tachypleus tridentatus | reverse complement strand
TATTATCTTTGACGATCTTAGTGACGGCGATGTGAAATATAAGGAATTATATGTGTTGATGGATTTATACTTTACATCCAACGTTAATTTGTGGCAGCTGACAGATAAGCATGTAAAGAAATAGAAATAATGTGTCAGATGTGATGAATACAAGTAAGAGAAGAATGAATTAACATTATGTATGAAACGTCTTAGATCGAACTCTGTGCCAGTGGGAAATTTCTACTACATCATCGATGTATCTCTTATAGGTGTAATGGTGTGTAACACTGAATTATGATGTGTTACTCGACGTAATGGGTTACGACACTGAATAAACATGTGTCCTTCGACGTAATGGGTTATGACACTGAATAAACATGTGTTCCTCGACGTAATGGTTTATGACAATGAATAAACATGTGTTCCTCGACGTAATGGTTTATGACACTGAATAAACATGTGTCTCGACGTAATGGGTTATGACACTCGAATAAACATGTTCCTCGACCTGTGGGTTATGACACTCAATAAACGTGTTCCTCGACGTAATGGGTTATGACACTGAATAAACATGTGTTCCTCGACGTAATGGGTTGCATGACACTGAATAAACATGTGTTCCTCGACGTAATGGGTTATGACACTGAATAAACATGTGTTCCCTCGGCAATAATAGGTTATGACACTCAAATAAACATATGTGTTCCTCGACGTAATAGGTTATGACACTGAATAAATATGTGTTCCTCGACGTAATGGGTTATGACACTGAATAAACATGTGTTCCTCGACGTAATCGGTTATGATTTATGACACCGAATGAACACTAATAATGTGTTCCTCGACGTAATGGGTTGCTTGCGACACTGAATAAACATGTGTTCGTCGACGTAATGGGTTATGACACTGAATGCTACGTACCTCTTCGACGTAATGGGTTGCGACACTGAATAAACATGTGTTCCTCGACGTAATTGGTTATGACACTGAATAAACATGTGTTCCTCGACGTAATGGGTTATGACACTAAATAAATGATGTGTTCCTCGACGTAATGGGTTATGACACTGAATAAAAGCATGTGTTCCTCGACGTAATGGGCGGTTATGACACTGAATAAACATGTGTTCCTCGACGTAATGGGTTAGCGACACTAAATAAACATGTGTTCCTCGTAATGGGACGAAATGGGTGGCGATGACACTGAATAAACATGTGTCACTCGACGTAATGGGCTATGACACCGAATAAACATGTTTTCCTCGACGTAATGGGTTATGACACTGAATAAGCATGTGTTCCTCGACGTAATGGGTTGCGACACTAAATAAACGTTCCTCGACCCAATGGTTTGCGATGACACCAATAAACGTGTTCCTCGACGTAATGGGTTGGCGACACTGAATGAACATGTGTTCCTCGACGTAATGGGTTATGACACTAAATAAACATGTGTTCCTCGACGTAATGGGCGACACTGAATAAACATGTGTTCTCGACGTAATGGGTTATGACACCAAATAAACATGTGTTCCTCGACGTAATCGGTTATGACACTGAATAAACATGTGTTCCTCGACTTAATGGTTTATGACACCGAATAAACATGTGTTCCTCGACGTACAGGGTTATGACACTGAATAAACATGTGTTTCCTCGACGTAATAGGTTATGCGACACTAAATAAACATGTTCTTCGACGTAATGGGTTATGACACTAAATAAACATGTGTTCCTCGACGTAATGGGTTATGACACTGAATAAACATGTGTTCCCGACGTAATGGGTTGCGACACTGAATAAACATGTGTTCTCGACGTAATGGGTTATGACACTGAATAAACATGTGTTCCTCGACGTAATGGGTTATGACACTGAATGAACATGTGTTCCTCGACGTAATGGCTTACACTGAATAAACATGTTCTCGACGTAATGGGTTGCGACACTGAATAAACATGTGTTCCTCGACGTAATGGTTACGACACTGAATAAACATGTGTTATCGACGTAATGGGTTATGACACTGAATCAACATGTGTTCCTCGACGTAATGGGTTTGACACCTAAATAAACATGTGTTCCTCGACGTAATGGGTTATGACACTGAATAAAAACATGTGTTCCTCGATGTAATGGGTTGGCGATGAATAAACATGTGTTCATCGACGTAATGGTTTATGACACTGAATGAACATGTGTTCCTCGACCTAATGGGTTATGACACTAAATAAACATGTGTTCCTCGACGTAATGGGTTATGACACTAAATAAACATGTGTTCCTCGACGTAATGGGTTATGACACTGAATAAAACTTATGTGTTATGACCCTCGACGTAATGGGTTATGACACTGAATAAACATGTGTTCCTCGACGTAATGGGTTATGACACTGAATAAACATGTGTTCCTCGACGTAATGGGTTATGACACTGAATAAACGCATGTGTTCCTCGACGTAATGGGTTATGACACTGAATAAACATGTGTTCCTCGACGTAATGGGTTATGACACTGAATAAACATGTGTTCCTCGACGTAATGGGTTATGACACTGAATAAACATGTGTTTCCTCGACGTAATGGTTATGAGACACTAAATAAACATGTGTTCCTCGACGTAATGGGTTATGACACTGAATAAACATGTTCCTCGACGTAATGGGTTTATGACACTGAATAAACAGCCTTGTGCTTCCTCGACGGCGTAGGTTATGACACTAAACCAACATGTGTTCCTCGACGTAATGGGTTATGACACTAAATAAACATGTGTTCCCTCGACGTAATGGGTTATGACACTAAATAAACATGTGTTCCTCGACGTAATGGTTTATGACACTGAATAAACATGTGTTCCTCGACGTAATAGATTATGACACTGAATAAACATGTGTTCCTCGACGTAATGGGTTATGAGACACTGAATACACATGTGTTCCTCGAAATACGACACAAATAAACATGTGTTCCTCGACGTAATGGGTTATGACACTGAATAAATCATGTGTTCCGACGTCGACGTAATGGTTTATGACACTGAATAAACATGTGTTCCTCGACGTAATGGTTTATGACACTGAATAAACATGTGTTCCTCGACGTAATAGGTTATGACACTAAATAAACATGTGTTCCTCGACGTAATGGGTTATGACACTAGAATAAACATGTGTTCCTCGACGTAATGGGTTATGGGTTGAATAAACATATGTTCCACTAAATAAACATGTGAACATTGTTCCTCGACGTAATGGTTTATGACACTAAATAAACATGTGTTCCTCGACGTAATGGGTTGCGGCACCAAATAAACGTGTTCCTCGACGTAATGTGCTATGACACCAAAATAAACATGTGTTC
Source organism: Tachypleus tridentatus (assembly GCF_004210375.1). Lineage (NCBI taxonomy): Eukaryota > Metazoa > Arthropoda > Merostomata > Xiphosura > Limulidae > Tachypleus > Tachypleus tridentatus. The sequence continues at coordinate 23,324,245 of NC_134837.1, read as the reverse complement.
CTCGACGTAATGGGTTATGACACTGAATAAACATGTGTTCCTCGACGTAATGGGTTATGACACTGAATAAACATGTGTTCCTCGACGTAATGGGTTACGACACTGAATAAACATGTGTTCCTCGACGTAATGGGTTATGACACTGAATATCAACATGTGTTCCTCGACGTAATGGGTTATGACACTGAATAAACATGTGTTCCTCGACGTAATGGATTATGACACTGAATAAACATGTGTTCCTCGACGTAATGGGTTATGACACTGAATAAACATGTGTTCCTCGACGTAATGGGTTATGACACTGAATAAACATGTGTTCCTCGACGTAATACGGGTTATGACACTAAATAAACATGTGTTCCTCTTGACGTATAATGGGTTATGACACAGAATAAACGTGTTTCTCGACGTAATAGGTTATGACACTGAATAAACATGTGTTCCTCGACGTAATGGGTTATGACACTGAATAAACATGTGTTCCTCGACGTAATAAGTTATGACACTAAATAAACATGTGTTCCCTCGACATAATGGGTTATGACACTGGAATAAACATGTGTTCCTCGACGTAATGGGTTATGACACTGAATAAACATGTGTTCCTCGACGTAATGGGTTGTGACACTAAATAAACATGTGTTTACTCGACGTAATGGGTTATGACACTGAATAAACATGTGTTCCTCGACGTAATGGGTTATGACACTGAATAAACATGTGTTCCTCGACGTAATGGGTTATGACACTGAATAAAGCATGTGTTCCTCGACGTAATGGGTTATGACACTAAATAAGCATGTGTTTTCCCTCGACGTAATGGGTTATGACACTGAATAAACATGTGTTCCTCGACGTAATGGGTTATGACACTCAATAAACGTGTTCCTCGACGTAATGGGTTATGACACTAAATAAACATGTGTTCCTCGACGTAATGGGTTATGACACTAAATAAACATGTGTTCTTCGACGTAATGGGTTATGACACTGAATAAACATGTGTTTCTCGACGTAATGGGTTATGACACTAAATAAACATGTGTTTTCGACGTAATGGGTTATGACACTGAATAAACATGTGTTCCTCGACTTAATGGTTTATGACACTGAATAAACATGTGTTCCTCGACGTAATAGGTTATGACACTAAATAAACATGTGTTCCTCGACGTAATAGGTTATGACACTGACGTAAACATGTGTTCCTCGACGTAATGGGTTATGACACTAAATAAACATGTGTTCCTCGACGTAATGGGTTATGACACTAAATAAACATGTGTTCCTCGACGTAATGGGTTATGACACTGAATAAACATGTGTTCCTCGACGTAATGGATTATGACACTGAATAAACATGTGTTCCTCGACGTAATGGGTTATGACACTGAATAAACATGTGTTCCTCGACGTAATGGGTTATGACACTGAATAAACATGTGTTCCTCGACGTAATGGGTTATGACACTGAATAAACATGTTTTCCTCGACGTAATGGGTTATGACACTGAATAAACATGTGTTTCTCGACGTAATGGGTTATGACACTAAATAAACATGTGTTCCTCGACGTAATGGGTTGCGACACTGAATAAACATGTGTTCCTCGACTTAATGGTTTATGACACTGAATAAACATGTGTTCCTCGACGTAATAGGTTATGACACTGAATAAACATGTGTTCCTCGACGTAATAGGTTATGACACTAAATAAACATGTGTTCCTCGACGTAATGGGTTATGACACTAAATAAACATGTGTTCCTCGATGTAATGGGTTATGACACTAAATAAACATGTGTTCCTCGACGTAATGGGTTATGACACTGAATAAACATGTGTTCCTCGACGTAATGGATTATGACACTGAATAAACGTGTGTTCCTCGACGTGTTAATAATGGGTTATGACACTGAATAAACATGTGTTCCTCGACGTAATGGGTTATGACACTAAATAAACATGTGTTCCTCGACGTAATGGGTTATGACACTGAATAAACATGTGTTCCTCGACGTAATGGGTTATGACACTGAATAAACATGTGTTCCTCGACGTAATGGGTTATGACACTAAATAAACATGTGTTCCTCGACGTAATGGGTTATGACACTAAATAAACATGTGTTCCTCGACGTAATGGGTTATGACACTAAATAAACATGTGTTCCTCGACGTAATGGGTTATGACACTAAATAAACATGTGTTCCTCGACGTAATGGGTTATGACACTAAAATAAACATGTGTTCCTCGACGTAATGGGTTATGACACTGAATAAACATGTGTTCCTCGACGTAATGGGTTATGACACTAAATAAACGTGTTCCTCGACGTAATGGGTTATGACACTAAATAAACATGTGTTCCTCGACGTAATGGGTTTATGACATTAAATAAACATGTGTTCCTCGACGTAATGGGTTATGACACTGAATAAACATGTGTTCCTCGACGTAATGGATTATGACACTGAATAAACATGTGTTCCTCGACGTTATGGGTTATGACACTGAATAAACATGTGTTCCTCGACGTAATGGGTTATGACACTGAATAAACATGTGTTCCTCGACGTAATGGGTTATGACACACAATAGAACATGTGTTCCTCGACGTAATGGGTTATGACACTGAATAAACATGTTTTCCTCGACGTAATGGGTTATGACACTGAATAAACATGTGTTCCTCGACGTAATGGGTTATGACACTAAATAAACATGTGTTCCTCGACCTAATGGGTTATGACACTGAATAAACATGTGTTCCTCGACGTAATAAGTTATGACACTAAATAAACATGTGTTCCTCGACATAATGGGTTATGACACTAAATAAACATGTGTTCCTCGACGTAATGGGTTATGACACTGAATAAACATGTGTTTCCTCGACGTAACGGGTTATGACACTAAATAAACATGTGTTCCTCGACGTAATGGGTTATGACACTGAATAAACATGTGTTCCTCGATTTGAAACGTAATGGGTTCCTGACACTGAATAAACATGTGCAGGTCCTCGACGTAATGGGTTATGACACTGAATAAGCATGTGTTCCTCGACGTAATGGGTTATGACACTAAATAAACATGTGTTCCTCGACGTAATGGGTTATGACACTGAATAAACATGTGTTCCTCGATGTAATGGGTTATGACACTCAATAAACGTGTTACTCGACGTAATGGGTTATGACACTAAATAAACATGTGTTTCTCGACGTAATGGGTTATGACACTAAATAAACATGTGTTCTTCGACGTAATGGGTTATGACACTGAATAAACATGTGTTCCTCGACGTAATGGGTTATGACACTAAATAAACATGTGTTTTCGACGTAATGGGTTATGACACTGAATAAACATGTGTTCCTCGACTTAATGGTTTATGACACTGAATAAACATGTGTTCCTCGACGTAATAGGTTATGACACTGAATAAACATGTGTTCCTCGACGTAATAGGTTATGACACTAAATAAACGTAAGCATGTTCCTCGACCTTGTAATGGGTTATGACACTAAATAAACATGTGTTCCTCGACGTAATGGGTTATGACACTAAATAAACATGTGTTCCTCGACGTAATGGGTTATGACACTGAATAAACATGTGTTCCTCGACGTAATGGATTATGACACTGAATAAACATGTGTTCCTCGACGTAATGGGTTATGACACTGAATAAACATGTGTTCCTCGACGTAATGGGTTATATGACACACTGAATGAACATAATAAACATGTGTTCCTCGACGTAATGGGTTATGACACTGAATAAACATGTTTTCCTCGACGTAATGGGTTATGACACTGAATAAACATGTGTTCCTCGACGTAATGGGTTATGACACTAAATAAACATGTGTTCCTCGACAATAATGGGTTGCGACACTACAGAATAAACATGTGTTCCTCGACTTAATGGTTTATGACACTGAATAAACATGTGTTCCTCGACGTAATAGGTTATGACACTGAATAAACATGTGTTCCTCGACGTAATAGGAGTTATGACACTAAATAAACATGTGTTCCTCGACGTAATGGGTTATGACACTAAATAAACATGTGTTCCTCGACGTAATGGGTTATGACACTAAATAAACATGTGTTCCTCGACGTAATGGGTTATGACACTGAATAAACATGTGTTCCTCGACGTAATGGATTATGACACTGAATAAACATGTGTTCCTCGACGTAATGGGTTATGACACTGAATAAACATGTGTTCCTCGACGTAATGGGTTATGACACTAAATAAACATGTGTTCCTCGACGTAATGGGTTATGACACTGAATAAACATGTGTTCCTCGACGTAATGGGTTATGACACTGAATAAACATGTGTTCCTCGACGTAATGGGTTATGACACTAAATAAACATGTGTTCCTCGACGTAATGGGTTATGACACTAAATAAACATGTGTTCCTCGACGTAATGGGTTATGACACTAAATAAACAGGTGTTCCTCGACGTAATGGGTTATGACACTAAATAAACATGTGTTCCTCGACGTAATGGGTTATGACACTAAATAAACATGTGTTCCTCGACGTAATGGGTTATGACACTAAATAAACATGTGTTCCTCGACGTAATGGGTTATGACACTAAATAAACGTGTTCCTCGACGTAATGGGTTATGACACAAAATAAACATGTGTTTCCTCGACGCGTAAGCCGGTTGCATGACACTTCCCTAGAATAAACATGTGTTTCTCGACGTAATGGGTTATGACACTAAATAAACGTGTTCCTCGACTTGTAATGGGTTATGACACTAAATAAACATGTGTTCCTCGACGTAATGGGTTATGACACTAAATAAACATGTGTTCCTCGACGTAATGGGTTATGACACTGAATAAACATGTGTTCCTCGACGTAATGGGTTATGACACTGAATAAACATGTGTTCCTCGACGTTATGGGTTATGACACTGAATAAACATGTGTTCCTCGACGTAATGGGTTATGACACTGAATAAACATGTGTTCCTCGACGTAATGGGTTATGACACTGAATGAACATGTGTTCCTCGACGTAATGGGTTATGACACTGAATAAACATGTTTTCCTCGACGTAATGGGTTATGACACTGAATAAACATGTGTTTCTCGACGTAATGGGTTATGACACTAAATAAACATGTGTTCCTCGACGTAATGGGTTATGACACTGAATAAACATGTGTTCCTCGACTTAATGGTTTATGACACTGAATAAACATGTGTTTCCTCGACGGAAACCTAGGTTATGACACTGAATAAACATGTGTTCCTCGACGTAATAGGTTATGACACTAAATAAACATGTGTTCCTCGACGTAATGGGTTATGACACTAAATAAACATGTGTTCCTCGATGTAATGGGTTATGACACTAAATAAACATGTGTTCCTCGACGTAATGGGTTATGACACTGAATAAACATGTGTTCCTCGACGTAATGGGTTATGACACTGAATAAACATGTGTGTGTTCCTCGACGTAATGGGTTATGACACTGAATAAACATGTGTTCCTCGACGTAATGGGTTATGACACAAAATAAACATGTGTTCCTCGACGTAATGGGTTATGACACTGAATAAACATGTGTTTCTCGACGTAATGGGTTATGACACTAAATAAACGTGTTCCTCGATGTAATGGGTTATGACACTTAATAAACATGTGTTCATCGACGTAATGGGTTATGACATTAAATAAACATGTGTTCCTCGACGTAATGGGTTATGACACTGAATAAACATGTGTTCCTCGACGTAATGGATTATGACACTGAATAAACATGTGTTCCTCGACGTTATGGGTTATGACACTGAATAAACATGTGTTCCTCGACGTAATGGGTTATGACACTGAATAAACATGTGTTCCTCGACGTAATGAGTTATGACACTAAATAAACGTGTTCCTCGACGTAATAGGTTATGACACTAAATAAACATGTGTTCCTCGACTTAATGGGTTATGACACTACATAAACATGTGTTCCTCGACGTAATGGGTTATGACACTGAATAAACATGTGTTCCTCAACGTAATGGGTTATGACACTGAATAAACATGTGTTCCTTGACGTAATGGGTTATGACACTGAATAAACATGTGTTCCTCGGCGTAATGGGTTATGACACTGAATTAACATGTGTTCCTCGACGTAATGGGTTATGACACTAAATAAACATGTGTTCCTCGACGTAATAGGTTATGACACTAAATAAACATGTGTTCCTCGACGTAATGGGTTATGACACTAAATAAACATGTGTTCCTCGACGTAATGGGTTATGACACTGAATAAACATGTGTTCCTCGACGTAATGGTTTATGACACTGAATAAACATGTGTTCCTCGACGTAATAGGTTATGACAGTAAATAAACATGTGTTCCTTGACGTAATGGGTTATGACACTAACTAAACATGTGTTCATCGACGTAATGGGTTATGACACTAAATAAACATGTGTTCTTCGACGTAATCAACGAAAAGAGTGATAATGTTCTATTTTTTCACCCAGAGTTACACAATAATGTTCATGTTCTATTTTTCACTCAGAGTTACACAGGAAATTTGTTGGAAAATATGTTAATGGAAATAAAACCAACACACTTTAGGACTACAAGGTGAGTTAATTTGTTTTTTTTTTTAATTTCGTGCGAAGCTACAAGTCGCCTTTCTGCGTTAGCCGTCCTAATTTAGCAGTGTAAGACTAGAAGTAAGGCAGCTAATCATTTCCACCTCCACCCACCATAAATTTTGGGCGCTACTCTTTTATCAACGAATAACGAGATTAACCGTAACATTATATCGCCCCCACGGCTGAAAGGGCAAGTATATTTGGTGTGACGCAGATTCGAAACCGCGACTCTCAATTACGAGTCGATCGCCTTAACCACCTGGACATGCCGGGCCTGTTGTCTTGTGTTGTCACTAGGGCTCTTATCGTGTGACTTGATTTAAATTGAAGTATAAATTCAAATGTTAATATTATCATTATAACTGTGTGTTATACAAAGTGGCAACCTTCGCCTGAAAAGAACGCTATCCGGAAACGTTGTATGATCAGATTTGTAGAAATGACTATTTTCTAGTTTACTATACTTTTGATGGGTTTTCAACAACTTAATCTAAGATATTTTAATTATCGCATTATTTACATTATAAACACTTAAACTAATAAACCACTTCACATTTTGTCACAGTATAAATTGAAAGAAACAACTTTATTGTGGTATAAAAACAAAACTTGATGCACTTGAGGAATTTTCAATAAGAGTTTCATAGTTACAGAATTACTTTACAAAAATATAAAACATTAAATAAACAAAATTGTAATTTTAACTTAAAATGAAATTGATCTAAGATTGTAGCATATTTCATTAAAAATTACAATACTATTAATGAATCATCAATAACTTCTTTCTTTAGCTTTGATTTGCACATTATTATCTGTTTTGAAAAACGTGATTGCTTCGTTAAAAGGCACTAAAACTTTCAGATTAAAACAGAGCCCGTACTATATTAGAAATTCATTTTGATAATTTCACAGTTAAAGTAACTCTCTACGTCTTAAGCCTATGGAAGTATGTTAAGTACAAGATATCGGTTAAAAAGCTAATTATCCATCGGTGTGATAATCTGTTATAAGGCTCTGAAATTTAAAGCCTTGACTAATGGATTAGGAAAAAAGCGCCCAATACAACGGTGTAGGCCCGGCACGGCCAAACGTGTTAAGGCGTGCGATTCGTAATCCGAGGGTCGCGGATTCGCATCCCCGTCTCACCAAACATGCTTGCCCTTTCAGCTGTGGGGGTGTTATAATGTGACGGTCAATCCCACTATTCGTTGGTAAAAGAGTAGTGCAAGAGTTGGCGGTGGGTGGTGATGACTAGCTGCCTTCCCTCTAGTCTTGCACTGCTAAATTAGGAACGCTAACACAGATAGCCCTCGAGTAGCTTTGTGCGAAATTCAAAATCAAAAAACAAAATAACGTTAGATCACGGAATAAAAGTGAATCATTACCAGAACAAAATAACGTTAGATCATGGAATAAAAGTGAATTACCTTATAAGTTTATCATTTTTCCTTCCAAAAATAAAACGAACCCTGGGTCTACAGTGTGTACATATTGTGAATTTATACATAAAAAAAAAACATTACGTACCCTATACTTGTGCACACTAATTATAAACGTATAATACAAATAGGCCTCTCCTTATGGAAGTCGCGGATTCGCATCCCGTCTCACCAAACATGCTCGCCCTTTCAGCTGTGGGGGTGTTATAATGTGACGGTCAATCCCACTATTCGTTGGTAAAAGAGTAGTGCAAGAGTTGGCGGTGGGTGGTGATGACTAGCTGCCTTCCCTCTAGTCTTACACTGCTAAATTAGGGACGGCTAGCAGAGATAGCTCTCGTGTAACTGTGCGAAATTCCAAAAACAAACAAACAAACCTTATGGAAGTCTTATCAATAGCTTAAGTAATCTGTTTAATAAAGCTGACAGAATTATTTGTGATTATACCTTATCTGGGGCTGGTAAACAGATAACTAAACTTAAATTCTAAAGGTTTTGCACTAGGAAAATTAATCAAACTTTTGTTACATGCTCAATAACAGTTACAAATTTATGTCATAGATGAAGTCACATTTAAAATTGCGAAAAAAACAAAATCACCCTGTGGTGATAGTTTTAAGTTTATACGATTAGAATTTTTTTTAAATCCAATAATCAAACTTTAGAAGACTAAAAATGTTTAAAATCATAACCTGATCATCATCCATACTGATATCAGTATTGAAGTACTATTATGAACAAATTGATTTTATTGGAGAAAGTCAACATAAGCTATCAATGGTAGCGAATGTGAGATAAAGGAGAAAAATTCTGCATTAACAAAAATAAAACAGATAACAGAATCAATTAAAGCAGTTAAATAAACCTAGCAATGTAAGTGAAAGGCCTTATTATCAGTTTACTATAGAGGAATTTTCAGAACTAGGCTAAATTCTCCTATGTCGAGAAGGCTCATAGGAGCCATTGGTGAATCTTGGTTTCAATGAAACAAGCGGTTGAAAACGGTAGCACACGCTTTGGGACTGGGTGCCTGTAAATCACAGTTTAATTTCTAGTTATACGCTGGAATCCTTTACACAACTCGGTTAACTGAAGTGGGGGTTTGGCTTTTTGGTTTTAGAATTTCGTGCAAAACTACACGAGGGCTATCTCCGCTAGCCGTCCGTAATTTAGCAGTGTAAGACTAAAGGAAGGTAGCTACTCTTTTACCAACGAATAATGGATTGACCGTAATTTTTAAAGTCTTCATGACTGAAAAGGGTCTAAGCTGAAGTGATTAGGATATTGCTTGAGGACGTGACATCATATCGCGAACTAAGAGCCTTCAAACTACATCGGTATGTCTGTGGACTTATATACTGCTAGCAACCGGGTTTCGCTTCCCGTAGTGGGCAGAGCACAGATAGCCCTTTTTGTAGCTTTATGCTTAGTAACAAACATTTGAACTGTAAGTCTAAAGCATTAGCTATAGTCCCGCGCTGGCCATCTCAACCACGTGTTCTAGGTAAACTACATAACAAATGCAAACAATGTTGTCTCATCAGAAGTGCATATTGCCAAACAAATTTCAGTTAGTGTTATGTTTGTTGGTTTTATCACGCGCTGCAGAAAATATTGAAAATTGTCAAACATTTTAAGCAAACTGAAAATTACCCACAAATTCTCTTTAAATTTTATTACTGAAGCCTTAAACACACACTTAATATGTTATATTAATGTGCCATATAACTAATACTAATTTCCTATCAGTGTAAGCTACTCATTTAAAGCGAAAATAAACATCCAACTTGCGATCAGTGTAGTTAAGTAAATATTCCATTCTTTTCTTTCTTATAATATATTAGAATGCACTGTTATGTCAGTTGCGTATTTTCGTTGTTAAAGACATTTTCAGCAATAGTTTCAATAGTATTACACTAGTTTTAGCCAGTTTAGTAAAATTAAGTTACTCTAAATACATGCATCTGGATAACAATGCAAAATAATCTTGCTACTGTAAGTATACTAATTATTCGTTTGTTTTGAATTTCGCGCAAAGCTATACGAGCGCTATCTGCGTTAGCCGTTTCCAGTTTAGCAGTGTAAGGCTATAGGGAAGGTAGATTGTCATCTCCACCCACCGCCAACTCTTGGGCTACTCTTTTACCAACGAATAGTGGGCTTGACCGTAACATTACGTCGCCTCCACGTCTGAAAAGGCGAGCATGTTTGGTGTAACGAGGATTCGAATCCACGACCCTCAGATTTCGCGTCGAACACCTTAACTCACCCAACCATGCCGGGCAAGTATACTAATAAAATAAACAAAATTAAAAATAATGGCATTCTATATACAAAATATAGCATGACCAATATTATTAATTAAAGTAACAAGAAGGCCCGGCATGGCCAAGCGCGGTTGTGCGGTAGGCTAACAATCTACTCACTTAAAAAAACAGCCTGTTAATGAATCCGCAAGCGATTGCGGCCCTATGTTCCTTCATGGAATCGAGAGGCTTAATAATAATAAATAATAAATAAAAGTAACAAGAAGTAAATAATAATAGTAGAGTTTGGTTATTTCTGTTATTATCGTGTTATTCCTTCAACTATATTAAAGCTGTAATTATATCTATCGGGAATTTATTCATTCTAATTTACGAATAAAAAATAATTCTGTTTATTACTACAATCAACGACACACAGATTCAGAACTAGATTTGGTTTCTTACTTGGAATATATTATTTATTTATTTGTCTTTCTAGGTTTGTTTTATTTTCCTTCTGTAAACACCGTTCATTTATATCCCTATCTAAAAAAACCACGCCGAACACACCTGCTTGCCTTATATTTTGTTATAATACCTCCTAACCATAGGGGGTTTCGTAATCTCCACAGCAGATAAGTAAGAAAGGCGTTCAATCCATCCAATAATTTTCTGACAGCTTAGAATGCATTCATCTCTTAATCCCTTAAGAACTGACAGAAATAACACCGACCACGTGCTCGTCTCTTTCAACTCCAACCAGTGTTCCTTACATCCTAATTCATAACGCCTGTCTTCTTCCTGGATACATTCGAAAATGATGACTGTATTCAACCTTGGCTGAGTTTCTGTCTGATCACCACACTATTTCATAAGATATACCACTATAAGTTATACCACTACAAGTGAATGAGATAAAACAACGTTATGTCGAAATATATAGTATGTTTCTCCACAACTACATCACTTTATTATGCTTGTAAATCATTGTTGGTCAGCTTTGGTATTCGTCATTCGTGTACCCCGCTGGTGCAGCGTTAAGTCTACGGATTTATAATGCTAAAATTAGGGCTTCGATTACCTTTGGTGGACTCAGCAGATAGCCCAATGTGGCTTTGCTATAAGAAAGCACACACACATACATTCATCCGGCTGTAAACTTTAAAATGTGAGAGGTGGAAGTTTTGATAAATAATGCAAAAGTCTAACTTTAACACATTTTATTTTTAACATAACATATTATGACACTATCCATTGTTACCTCAACAAACGTTTTGTATAAGGTATAATAACTCACTATGTATTTATTTAAAACACGATATGAACTGTGTGATGGTCGGGGTGACTTTATACGAAAGGTAGCAGCAAAGATAGTGGCGGTAATGGTGCTTTATCTTACCTAATTTCACCCCCCACCTCTCAATGTCCTTCACACTTCACACTGTTCCATGCTATTAAGTAACTTACGGTCATTGCCTGCAGAAGTTGTAAGTTCATAAGTCAAAGTAAGGAATAAGAACAACTCAAACAGGACTATGGGGACTGTTGTCAACTTCATCTGAGGTTATGTCTTACTGTAGTAGTGGCAGCCATTTGTTTTCATTGTATTCTATCATAGGGAGTGTTAACTCATTCTTTGAGATATACAAGATGCTTGTGTGCCCTTTCTTACACTTTGTATATGTTGCGTTGTAAAAAATTTAATGTGTGTGTGTGTGTGCGTGTGCATTCTTATAGTAAAACCACATCGGGCTATCTGCTGCGTCCACCAAGAAAAATTGAACCCTTTATTTTAGCACTGTAAATTAAATACCTAACGCTGTTTCACAGGTTGATGGAAACTTTAATAAAGTTTTTCTTTGTTTGGTACAAGAAGGATGCGCTATATACGAATGTAGTAATTAAAATTAACTTTCGTCAGAAATAATACATGTTCAATAGCATCAACAATGGAGTGGGGGTTGTAAATCCCCATTAACATGCCCCCTTGTTTTAAACTATTTTTCCACAAAAGTTATTTGAGGTTGATCTTGCAACCTGGGAAAAGTTAGATAAGGTACAACAGACAGACAGATTTTTGTACTTTATATATTTGTATAGGTACTTCTTTCCTCAAATTCCATAGCAGTTGTTAAACATAAATCTACACACTGGGCTATCTGTGTTCTGCCTACCATGGGCAATGAAACTGTTGACTTACCACTAAGCTAAATAACACAGAAACACTTACTGTTGGCTTGTGCTGCTATCTTAAAAGTAAATATTTCTTAAACGTAACCTTGATTTATTCGTATTGCTTTTTGTTATCTAGAATTCTCCCTAACATGTCTATTCACCAAAGAAAACTCATTAAATCCCTCCTATGGTCTGTCGTTTCAGGAAAGCGAAAACTGTTACAACTTATATAACATGTTATTGATTACATTTAGTAAGGGTAAGGAGCCCCAAGGAGCACATCTTCCTCCACAAATGTACTACCCTTATTATTAAACTTCAAACATTTCAATTTTTCTAAAATAAAAGAAAAATAATATTCATCAAGATACAAAATAATAAATAAGGAAATAAAATAATACGTGCACACAAATCTAACAATGTCAAATGTAATACAAAGAAAACAACATACTCTACATATTACGTGGTGAGCCTAAAAACTATTCTCCAAAATTTACATCGGCTGTGTGAGGTTTACCATAACGTTACATCTTCTGTGAACGTCGGAAAGGAAACACAATAAGTCTCTAGAAAAAGAGAGATATATAAAGGCTATAAAAATATATTAAACAATTGCTAAGGGACATGTTGAAGGCACTTTTGTGCAATTTTAGCAGAAGATCCACGCTACTCAGAATCTTTAATATATCAGTTCTACGAAATATCATTCGTTCCAGAAATAGCAAGAATATTCACATTTAGTCATAAAACTGATGAACTTCTGAAAATGCATTAAGAACTTTAAACCTGTTCGATTTCGTTTATTATTTCGTATAGCAAAAAGTTCTGATGAAAGTTAACTTTTCACATAGATAAGAATTGAACAATAACAAAGTAAATCATACAGAAAATTTATACATAGATGTAACGAGCAGCAAGAAGTTCTGATAAAAGCAAGCTACAGTAATATATCATAGCTAACCACTAACCCAGTTGACAACGTAGCTAATTCATAAACAAGTTTAACTAGGAGAACGCAAGATCGTATACCCAGAACTTATATGATTATAATGCATTATTTCATCAGTTGGGTGGGTTCCCTCGCTGTTATTAATGTTGTTGGTCGCAACAATAATGTTTCACTGTATTTTATCCCGTTGCTGAATTCATATGCTCAGCTAACAAATGCACACTGCTGTCCAAAATATTAAGGCTAATGAACATAAAGAAAAAAATATGCATTTTGTGTTGTTAGACTCAACCACTTATTTGAGTAGAGCTTTGAAAGATGAAAATAAGAAAAGGGAAAATAAAAATTAAAAAACGTCTTTAGCATTTAATAGAGAAAATGTGAACACTATGAATTTAGCCGAAATATTAGCTGATCAAAAGTTTAAGACTATATCAAAAAGAAGTCCTAATGGGGGTACGAAATGCCCAGTAAGAGGTCTCAGTAGTGAGTTGCACGGCCGTCATTGCGAATAACTTCAAACGTTCGTTTTGGTAGGGTCGATATAAGCGTTTTCAGAAGGCTGGCTGGAATGTTATTCCAAGTGGTGAGGATGGCTTCACGAAAATCATGCACTGTTTGAAATTGACGTCCATGTCTATAGACTTCCCTTGCCATTCACCCCAGACATTTTCAATGGGGTTCAGTTCGAGAGAACACGCTGGATGGTCCAAAAGAATCACGTTATTCGCCTTGAAAAAGTCCTTTGTCCTGCGGGCTGAAAGATTTAGTCATTTCCACACAAGCAAGAGCCTTCAGTCAATAGAATGCTCTATCAAACATGCCAATGTAGCCAGCTGCTGTTTGACGCCCCTGTTTGACCTGAGTCTCATTGTTCCAGATCATGATGGAACCTCCTCTACTGTGTCGTGTAGAAAATGTCTCCGGTGGGATATTCTTATCGTGCCAATAACGTTGGAAACCATCTGGACCATTCAGGTTAACTTTTATTCTTATCAAAGAACAAAACTTTTGTCCGCTTTTCTACGTCCCATGTCTGGTGCATCTCAGCAAAGTTTAACCGAGCTATTTCGTGGTGTGGAAGGAGGCGTAGCCTTTGAAGACTTTCTCTTGTAGATGCCGTCTTATTGTTTTTGAGCTGCATTCTGCGTCCGTAAGGGCCTTAATCTGGTTCGACGATCGGCTGGTGTCTTGTCGGACAACTCCTCGAATCCTCCTGCTCAACGCCGAGGAAATTTTCTTAGGCCGGCCATTTGAAATTCTCGTTCCGTATCCCTCAGGGTCTTTAAGAAATTTGCAACAGCAGTTTTACTACGCCCAATCTCACCAGCGATGGCACGTTGTGAGAGACCTTGCTTTTGCACCTCGACAATTCTGCCACGTTAAAACTCTGTCAACGTTTTATCCTTTACCATGTTTTTATCCAATGTAACATAGGAGATGTCAGTGAGAGATGCTGACAAAGCTAATTCTTGAACACAAATGACTAAATTTCGTTACGTGTTTACCGATTAACACTTCGTTTCAGTATGGTCTTAAACTTTTAACTAGCTAGTATTTAGGCTAATTTTATAGTGTTCACATTTTTCCTATTAAATGCTAAAAGTTTTTTATATTTTATTTTTCATTTTCTTATTGTCATCTTTCTAAGCTCTACTCAAATAAGCGGTTGAGTCTAACAACACAAAATGCATTTTTTCTCTATGTTCGTTGGCCTTAAGATTTTGGCCACCAGGTGTGTGTTTGTGTGTATATTGTAAATAAATTCGAAATAAATAAACTATGTGTATAGTTATTAAACATTTTAGCCCAGTGCAGTTACTGCAACTAATATTAAATAAATAATGGGATATTATTTATTTACAACACATACATAGCTTTTTCTTTAGTACACTCACACTGATCCCGTTCACTGAAAAACGTGACGTCAGCTTATTCAAGTTAAATATAATTCTCTCTGGCAACATATAATGGCCAGCGAATGCTCAGCAAATAGGTTCGACAACGCAATTTAGATCAGCTTAATATTTGAAATAAATAGCTATGACTATTTAGCTATTCAGTTGGTAGCACGATAGGTCACACAAGACCATACTCCAAGTGAGAAAAATATTATATCATACGTATATTTATTTAAAATAAAAATAAATTATTGAAGACACTATATACAACTAATACAACGGTTAAGACCACGGTTGTCCCTCACACACACGAATAATTTAAAGAGTTGGCAGTCAGAGTTAATAAACTGTGAAAGATAGCGAAAACTTACATCCCATAATAAGACACGAGAAAGATCAAAATAACAATAAGGCTTAAACAAGGAATTAACAACAATAGAAAATATTATAACTAAAGACAAGTAGCGTAATTAAACAAATGGCTTATGTGTAGTAACTAGATAGAGGTAAAAACCAAGGTGTTCACCACACTAAAGTTCTTCATAATCGGCCCGGCATGGCCAGGTGGTTAAGGCACTCGACTCGTAATCCGAGGGTCGCGAGTTCGAATTCCCGTTACACCAAACATGCTCGCCCTTTCAGCTGTGGAGGCGTTATAATGTGACAGTCAATCCCACTATTTGTTGGTAAAAGAGTAGCTCAAGGGTTGACGGTGGGTGGTGATGACTAGTTGCCTTCCCTCTAGTTTTACACTGCTAAATTAGGGACGGCTAGTGCAGATAGCCTTTATGTAGCTTTCGCGAAATTAAAAAACAACAACAAATCTTCATTATTATATTTTAAGTATAATTAAGAACTTAAATTGTAGACGTGGTAGTTTTGAAAAGGACGTAACTTAAGTGAAATTATTAATCTTGAAATGAGTAACAACAAAATCTGGTAAATGTAAGATTCAATAAATCTTTTGTTTAAAAATCGGAAGGAGAAACTTATGTTTCTGAAAAATAGTGAAATTAAGTTTATTTGTTCTTCCACGAAATTTGAACAAATTATAATGTGTCTAACAAGTTGTGAGCAGCAAGTGTTGCAGTATAACTTATTTTATCAAAATATTTAAAATGTATACATTTCTAAATTTCAAGCGTTTATTTTACAGAATGCTTTACACCTAAACGTAAGAATGACGAAGTTTATATCTAAATTCAAATAAAGTGTTTTGTTCGTAGCGAAATATTATTTTCCAGATTAAGTTATCGAAAAAACATCTTATGGGCAGTATTATCCGCCCCAGTCGCATAGTGCGGACTCACACCCCTAGAAACCAGGTTTCGATACCTGTGGTTGGCAGAGCACAGATAGCCCATCGTGTAACTATATGCTTGATTCTAAACAAACAAACTTATTAGCATTGTGAATAAAAACCTTATAATTTGGCAACTTAATCTAATCGATACGTCTACGAGTGTGACTTGACTAATGAGTGACATTTTGTTATAATCTTTCTTACTGAGGTTTGATATAAATGAATGTTCAAGTTCAAATAAATATAAATCTGTAACTTGTAAGCTGAAGTTATCTCCAATAGGTGTTCCCTGTAAATACTGTTTAGTAACACAGAGGAACAACTTTCTAACATTCTTAGAATATTTTCAAACTGCTAATAAAACTTTTTTAATGTTATCAGTAAGAAAAGTAATCTAAAGGTCGCTAAATTCAAAACTTGAGAAGCTTATTTATATTCAACAGCAATACCGATGATAATAACAATTCTTTCTTTGGTAATATTGTAGCATTTATTTGTTGTTGTTGTTTTTAAATATACTTCCTAGTCGTAGCTTTATTTAGCACTGGTAATAATTCTATACTTGTATTATGTATTATGTTTTGATAATCCGAAATAATTTATGATGTTAAACACCAAAATCTGATAAAAGTGATGTGTTTCTGTATAAAACTTTCATACTGGATGTTTATACAACGCGTTACCTGAAGGCTTAACATTTGTTGACTAAAATAGTTCTTTATACAAAATAGGAATATAAATACATTGCAAATGAAAACAAGTTATCTGATAACTACCTATTGTTTAAAGGATTTAATATTTAGCAACTTTTTGTGATTTTTCTAATTCATTGTTAATAATTATTACGTTTTAATAAATTATGTCCTCATCTCTCTTTTGGCCATTCTTTAAATTAGTTTATTTTTCTAACTTTTTTTATGCCATTTATGTAAGACTTTAACAAGTGACTTACTAATTACTTGATTTGCACAAATACGTCATTGATAGTACAATAGATGTAAGTGCAATGTTATGTTATCCAATACATTATTATAATTACAACTCTGCTAACAAAATTGCTGGTAGTTGAGTACGCTAGCCGTCCTTAATTTAACAGTGTAAAACGAGAGAGAAGGCCACTAGTCATCACCACACACTATTATTTTATCAACAAATAATGAGATTGATCAAAATACATTATAATGCCCTCTCGGATGAAAGTATTTGGTGTGGTTGCGATTCGATCCACCGATTGTCATATTACAAGTCGAGTACCCTAACCTTTCATGTACTAGGAATTGCAAACGGTAAAATCTTTAGTTTTCCTTATATAGACGGCTTTGCAATCATCATATGTGTCTTTATATAGAATTCAAGAACGAGGAGAGATAGTTAGACAATTCTATGTGTTAAAAGAAATGTTTTAATCTAAGGGGCTGTTTGAAAATGTTGTTCTGTTTGACCCGTGAGTAAACTTCCTTATTAAAAAGAATGGTCAATGAAACTATGAACATTTTTATGGAAGTTTTGAAACCCTTTCTTCAAAAATATCCTCATTTGGCTTTCAATAATTTTAGTATGACGCCCATTATACAATAATATTTCATAAAGAAAAACAATCTCAGTGTAAAATGAAATAAGTTGAACATGTTAAAGGCTCGAGGCAGCACTAGGTTCGTCTTATATCCTAGAGGAATGAAACTATCAAATTGAGTAAGTTGTTTCCTGAAGGTTTTCTTTCGATATATTGGCATTAAAAACGATGAACATTTCGATTAATTCGCGCGTCTGGTAAAGGCAGAGTATTCTTTTCTTCAGTTATATAGGTAAACTGTATAGGCGAGAGTTGCAAGTATAAATACTCAAGTAACTGTTGAACTTCGTCTTTTGATCGAAAAATGACGAAACTCTCATCAACATTAGCTTGAATTTCCGTGAGCGCTTTTTCAACCAAGTTTGTTTGTGGTGGTTCAGAAAAATGTTATCTAGAGCTGATCGTAGTGGGAATCCGATAAAAAGTCCCTCAATTTGGCAATGTAGTTTTCCATTAAATACAAAATGATGATTTTCACAAAGTGGATTATTAAAAATCTAAGTTGTTCGTTAGTTAAGCCATGAATAAGTAATTCCTTTTGAAAGAATTTTTTCCAAACAAATGTCGAAAGACTCAACCGATAGAATGTTTGTGAATAAAGAATTTATATCAAAGTTAACCATCAAATGTCCATTGGGAGAGTTTAGATCTCTTAACCCTAACAAATTAAAATGAGTCTAGAACGGTAAATTCGTGAGTATTGCAACATATGTATTACGTGTGATACTTTTATTGCAAATACTTCCTTAATTTATTCATTAATTGAACGAGTTAAGTATTACAGTCAGTAATGTACTTTATATAATTTTGCAACTGTCTGTCCAGAAAGAAATTTATCATACATAATGTATCATTTTTTCCTATAAATATTTATAAATATTGAATAAAACAGTTGATCAATTGTGTTTTTAAGTGTTGTTTCATTATGCATTTAACATACTGATTATACTTTTGATTATATATTTAATTATTGATACATATTATTTGTATGTCTTGATGTTTGATATGTAAAGCTCTTAGTGCTAATTCAATTATATAATCAATATATTCCACAACATCCACTTGCTCTGAAAACGGCATCTATTTGCGTATCTAAATAATATAAAATAATTTATATTTCGCTTCAAAAGTTGATTTTTTTAAGTTTAGTAAATCTATGTTTAAATAGATATGTTTAACTGTTACTGTTCTAACCCTTCTTTAGATATTTTCACAAATCTTTCTCTAGAACTTACGTATGTAGGCTCAATAAATAACAAATATATTTACCATTTAGAAATAGGAATGTGTACTACAGATAGGTCAGTCTTTCATCCTGTTGCTGATGTATCTCAACTGGTAACATGACGAGAAGGCTTGACCTCTGGTTTGCCCAAGGCTAATAAAAGTAATACTTTCATTTTCATAAAATGGACAGACAAGCCAAATATTATGCTTCTCTGTATTTTAAAATTTATCATTTTGTTACTGTGACATTTAAACTTATTTGTCCAACAAGGAATCGAGTACATTTTCTATAAATAAACATAGTTTACAACTAAAACAAAACATTGAAATTCACATTCTTTAAAAGGCCTTTAATAATAGATCAACTGATTGTTCTTTGTATATTCCAAAACATATTTGTTCCTCGCAAAGATTTTGAAACAGTAACTCGAGGTACATAATCTCTCACTTACACTTTATAGAAAGATAATCAAATATTCATTAATCATCAGTTAGAAATTAGTGTTCTGTGATTTTTCTAATGCAAATTTCTCGTTAGCCAAATATGTTATTATTAATATATGTAGATAAACAAACAGGCGTAAAAAGCATCACATATTCTGAAACATTTATTAATAAAATTTCAAAACACACCAATCTTCTTCATGTCAATATTTGATTTAATAAATTACTGATTAGCTAGCATATAATTTTCGCATATTATGTCCATATTACTATTTGTCCATTTCAGTTCAATATGGAAGCATAATACAATCATGTGAAAAAGTTAGGACACCCTATGAAAGCCTATGTATTCTTGTAACATTTTTGGATATATAGATATTTAATCTCAATTTTAACAATACTAAGAGATTATAGGAATATAACTAAACAATTAAAACTGAAGAAAAGACTTTTCAAGCTGTTCTGTAAATGTAATTCTACAAAAATGCATATTCTAACTGAGGAAAAAGTTAGGACACCCCCACATTTATTCCCACTTAAAATGGCTCAACTCACACACAGGTGTATCACACCAGGTGCACATGATTAGAAGATCGTTACTCAGCATTTTAAATGAGGCTTGCTCTATTTAAACCTCAGAAATTTAGTTTGGTGTGCTCCTGACTGTTGAAGTGAGAGTGAGCACCATGGTGAGAGCAAAAGAGCTGTCTGAAACCCTCAGAAAGAAAATTATAGCAGCTTATGAGTCTGGTAAGAGATTTAAAAAGATCTCAAAAGATTTTGAAATCAGCCATTCCACTGTCCGGAAAATAGTGACCAAGTGGAGGGCTTTAAAACAACTGTCAACATCCCCAGGTCTGGTCGTCCAAGCAAGTTCACCCCGAGAGCAGACCACAATAGGCTAAAAGAGGTCTCCAAACACCCTAACATGTCATCACGAGACCTACAGCAGGCTCTGGCTACTGTTGATGTGAAAGTGCATGCCTCTAGAATCAGAAATAGACTGCACAAGTTTCACTTGCATGGGAGGTGTGCAAGGAGGAAACCTTTGCTCTCTAAGAGAAACATCAAGGCCAGACTGAAGTTTGCCAGAGAGAATGTAGACAAAGAACAGAACTTTTGGAATAATGTTCTTTGGACAGATGAGTCCAAAATTGAACTATTTGTACACCAGAACAGAGGACATGTTTGGCGTAAACCAAATACAGCATTCCAGGAAAAGAACCTCATACCAACTGTGAATCATGGAGGTGGAAGTATCATGGTTTGGGGCTGCTTTGTTGCAGCAGGATCTGAACAGCTCACAATCATAGAATCCACCATGAATTCTACTGTGTATCAGAGGGTGCTTGAGGATCATGTGAGGCCATCTGTACAAAAATTAAAGCTGAAGCGTAACTGGACCCTGCAACACGACAATGACCCAAATCATACCAGTAAATCCACCAAGGACTGGCTGAAAACTAAGAAATGGAGAGTCCTGGAATGGCCGAGTCAAAGCCCAGGTCTTAATTCTATTGAGATGCTGTGGGGTGACTTGAAACGGGCTGGACATGCAAGAAACCTCTCAAACATCTCACAGCTGAAAGAATTCTGCATTGAGGAGTGGAGCAAAGTTTCTTCAGACCGATGTCAAAGACTGGTAGATGGCAACAAGAAGCGTCTCACTGTAGTTATTTCAGCCAAATGGGGTGACATTAGCTATTAGGGGGTAGGGTGTTCTAACTCTTTCCTCAGTTAGAATATGCAATTTTGTAGAATTACATTTATAGAAGATTTTGAAAAGTCTTTTCTTCTGTTTTAATTGTTTAGTTATATTCCTATAATATCTCAGTATTGTTAAAAGTGAGATTAAATATCTGTATATTCAAAAATGTTACACAAATACACAGGTTTCATAGAGTGTCCTAACATTTACCCATGACTGTATGTATTGTTTATATGGTGAAAGAGTTATTGTAAAACGATTGTATTTAGCTTAGCTCGTTAAACTTTAGAAATAAAACATTTTATGGTCAATAAGTTTAAATTGTGCCTGACATACAGCAACTTGTCTAAAGTTCGGAGAGAATCAGTTAGAAAATATATCGTACGTTGATATCCACTAACAACTTAATTCTACTCTGTATTTCAGAACGGCTGGTAGGGGTATTAACACTTTTATTGATACAGAGAGAACAACTTTTCGACCTTCCTAGGTTATCTTCAGTTAAAGAAAAAGAGAATTTGAATGTGACCGTTGACGGACACATGTCTTAGGTACGAGAGTATAAACGGGTACCGGATTGTAGGGGGTGTTGCAGGTGGATGTTAGGTTATTAATTAGTGTAGGTATAAAGGTGTTCCTTTATATTGGTTTTAGTTGCTGTATAAGTAGGGCTTCTTTGATTTTACGTTTGTTTATATTTGTTTCCATACTTAGTATCTGGGTGTTTTCTATGGTTATGTTGTGTTTATTTGATTTGCAGCATTCAAAAATGTATGAAGGTGTTTATTTTATGTTAGTTGAATCTGGCTTCCATTTTTCTACTTGTTTTTTCTGATATAGAAGTCGTGGCAGTTGTTGCATTGTATTTTATAAATTATGTTGATGTTGTGTTTGGAAGTGTAGTTTTTACATAGCATGGACTTTAGTTTTATACCTGGTTTTTGAATAAATTTCGTATTTACTGGAAAGTTGTGTTTTATTATAAGTTTTTTTCCAAATGTTGGTTATTTTTTCCCTAGTGTCGGGAACATATAGTATGCAGTAATGTTAGGTTTTGTAGTTTGTTGTATCTTGGGATTTATTGTTGGTCTGGGTGTGTGTGTATAATGTTTTCCACTGTTTTTTGAAGAAATTTGTTGATGTTGATGAAGTGTTGTTTTATTTTGTTGATTTCATCGTTAATTCTATCAGGTGAACATAGTTTTGTGGCTGTGTTTATTTGGTTTCTTAGTGTGTTAAGTTTTTGGTTTGTTTTGTGTGCTGAGTTCCAGGGAATGTATAATCTAGTAAGGGTGATTTTTCTGTAGATTTCTATTTTGAATTGTGTATCAGTTCTTATGACTTAGAAATTAAGAAATGCTATTTGGTTAGTGTTTTCCTGCTCACAGGTGAACTTAATGTTGGGATGTATCGAGTTAACGTGATTGAAAAAACTAAGTGTGTGTTCTGTAGATGTAAATCCAGAAATTGTATCATCAACATATCTTTACCAGTATAGTGGTGGGTGTAAGGATGAATCTACAGCTTGAGATTCAATCTGTGTCATAAAAGTGTTAGCTAGAACTGGTGACACGGGATTCCCATACTTAATTAGTTAATTCTACTCTGTTCAGCCTAAAGATCAAATGCTAAATGATTACATATCTATCTTAATATTTTATGATAAATTACATATCGTGGATATTAGATTCTAACAAGTATGTTTTATTAAAAGTCTCCCTTTATATTTCTTATATAAAACTCAGGTTTCATGAAGCTCAATAGAGTAGCATTAATAAATGCAAGTAAAGTCACACACTTAACAAACATACTGAAATATTTATTAAGGTAACTTCAAAATATACTAATCTACTATTTACGAAAGTATCTTAGATCATAAAATACTAAAATAATAATAATTTAATAAAACTTACAGTGGACGCTTGTTCTAACATGTTATTATTCAAATAGCATACATCGACATAAATGAAACATTAGGGATATTTTACAAAGGTATTCTAGCTACTATGATCAAAGTTTCTTTACATTGGAAACTCTACAAAACATATCATGTACTTTAATATGTAACTAAATAGATTTTCCCCTCGCGTGTTGAAATTTGGATCTTGACCCTCACATCCCTCCCCTTAAAACTGACGAGTTTTACCATGGCTTAACATACTCTCATCATTAAAACTGACGAGTTTCACCATGGCTTAACATACTGTCATCTTTAAAACTGACGAGTTTTACCATGGCTTAACATACTGTCATCATTAAAACTGACGAGTTTTACCATGGCTTAACATACTGTCATCTTTAAAACTGACGAGTTTTACCATGGCTTAACATACTGTCATCTTTAAAACTGACGAGTTTCACCATGGCTTAACATATTGTCATCATTGAAAAACTGACGAGTTTCACCATGGCTTAACATACTGTCATCATTAAAACTGACGAGTTTTACTATGGCTTAACATACTGTCATCATTAACACTGACGAGTTTTACCATGGCTTAACATACT
Source organism: Tachypleus tridentatus (assembly GCF_004210375.1). Classification (NCBI taxonomy): domain Eukaryota; kingdom Metazoa; phylum Arthropoda; class Merostomata; order Xiphosura; family Limulidae; genus Tachypleus; species Tachypleus tridentatus. The sequence continues at coordinate 23,300,096 of NC_134837.1, read as the reverse complement.
GTCATCTTTAAAACTGACGAGTTTTACCATGGCTTAACATACTGTCATCATTAAAACTGACGAGTTTCACCATGGCTTAACATACTGTCATCATTAAAACTGACGAGTTTCACCATGGCTTAACATACTGTCATCATTAAAACTGACGAGTTTTACCATGGCTTAACATACTGTCATCTTTAAAACTGACGAGTTTTACCATGGCTTAACATACTGTCATCTTTAAAACTGACGAGTTTTACCATGGCTTAACTGACGAGTACTGTCATCATTAAAACTGACGAGTTTCACCATGGCTTAACATACTGTCATCATTAAAACTGACGAGTTTCGCCATGGCTTAACATACTGTCATCATTAAAACTGACGAGTTTTACCATGGCTTAACATACTGTCATCTTTAAAACTGACGAGTTTTACTTAACATACTGTCATCTTTAAAACTGACGAGTTTTACCATGGCTTAACATACTGTCATCTTTAAAACTGACGAGTTTTACCATGGCTTAACATACTGTCATCTGTCATCATTAAAACTGACGAGTACCATGGCTTAACTGGCTTAACATACTGTCGACGACGAGTTTCACCTGACGAGTTTTACCATGGCTTAACATACTGTCATCTTTAAAACTGACGAGTTTTACCATGGCTTAACATACTGTCATCATTAAAACTGACGAGTTTTACCATGGCTTAACATACTGTCATCATTAAAACTGGAGTTTCACTTAACATACTGTCATCTTTAAAACTGACGAGTTTTACCATGGCTTAACATACTGTCATCTTTAAAACTGACGAGTTTTACCATGGCTTAACATACTGTCATCATTAAAACTGACGAGTTTTACCATGGCTTAACATACTGTCATCATTAAAACTGACGAGTTTCACCATGGCTTAACATACTGTCATCTTTAAAACTGACGAGTTTTACCATGGCTTAACATACTGTCATCTTTAAAACTGACGAGTTTTACCATGGCTTAACATACTGTCATCATTAAAACTGACGAGTTTCACCATGGCTTAACATACTGTCATCATTAAAACTGACGAGTTTTACCATGGCTTAACATACTGTCATCATTAAAACTGACGAGTTTCACCATGGCTTAACATACTGTCATCATTAAAACTGACGAGTTTCGCCATGGCTTAACATACTGTCATCATTAAAACTGACGAGTTTCACCATGGCTTAACATACTGTCATCTTTAAAACTGACGAGTTTTACCATGGCTTAACATACTGTCATCTTTAAAACTGACGAGTTTTACCATGGCTTAACATACTGTCATCATTAAAACTGACGAGTTTCACCATGGCTTAACATACTGTCATCATTAAAACTGACGAGTTTTACCATGGCTTAACATACTGTCATCATTAAAACTGACGAGTTTCACCATGGCTTAACATACTGTCATCTTTAAAACTGACGAGTTTTACCATGGCTTAACATACTGTCATCTTTAAAACTGACGAGTTTTACCATGGCTTAACATACTGTCATCTACTGTCATCTTTAAAACTGACGAGTTTTACCATGGCTTAACATACTGTCATCATTAAAACTGACGAGTTTTACCATGGCTTAACATACTGTCATCATTAAAACTGACGAGTTTCACCATGGGTTAACATACTGTCATCATTAAAACTGACGAGTTTCACCATGGCTTAACATACTGTCATCTTTAAAACTGACGAGTTTCACCATGGCTTAACATACTGTCATCATTAAAACTGACGAGTTTCACCATGGCTTAACATACTGTCATCATTAAAACTGACGAGTTTCACCATGGCTTAACATACTGTCATCATTAAAACTGACGAGTTTTACCATGGCTTAACATACTGTCATCATTAAAACTGACGAGTTTTACCATGGCTTAACATACTGTCATCATTAAAACTGACGAGTTTTACCATGGCTTAACATACTGTCATCTTTAAAACTGACGAGTTTTACCATGGCTTAACATACTGTCATCATTAAAACTGACGAGTTTCACCATGGCTTAACATACTGTCATCATTAAAACTGACGAGTTTCACCATGGCTTAACATACCATGTCATCATTAAAACTGACGAGTTTCACCATGGCTTAACATACTGTCATCATTAAAACTGACGAGTTTCACCATGGCTTAACATACTGTCATCATTAAAACTGACGAGTTTCACCATGGCTTAACATACTGTCATCATTAAAACTGACGAGTTTTACCATGGCTTAACATACTGTCATCTTTAAAACTGACGAGTTTTACCATGGCTTAACATACTGTCATCTTTAAAACTGACGAGAGTTTTACCATGGCTTAACATACTGTCATCTTTAAAACTTAAAACTGACGAGTTTTACCATGGCTTAACATACTGTCATCATTAAAACTGACGAGTTTCACCATGGCTTAACATACTGTCATCATTAAAACTGACGAGTTTTACCATGGCTTAACACGCTATCATCAATATATCTAAATAAAATTACACATTCTGTAACAACTCTCAACCAAACTTCAAACCAGAAAACCATGATTTTTATCCAGTATTTATTGTATATTTATATATTATGCATACATTTTGCTTCTGAAGTTTTTAAGAACAATAATCTGTAAAAGTTCTTGACAAAATATTTTAATTTTGTTGCTTTGTATGACGTACCCCATGGCACAGTGGCATGTCTACGGACTTATGCCTCTACAAACTGTGGTGGGTATAACACAAATAACCCGTTGTGTAGCTTTGTGCTTAGTAACAAACAAATCGTTTTTATAATAAAATATCTGGTTTATAAGATAAGATGTACATTCATGTTTTGTAAATGCTCTGTGTTTACTGTTTGTGGTTATAGAATATATCTTATATCCAGTGATGTCGAGAAAACCCCCTTGTAGAGAAAAATATATATGTAAAAACGGCTCGTTTGGGTTGAGAAAAATTTTTACGTAGAGGAGCGAACAACGTTTCGACCTTCTTCGGTCATCGTCAGGTTCACATATCAGGTTTTTACATATATACTTTATATCCAAAATAAATTGTGTTTCACTGAACGTAACAGTCTGAATATAGAAAACTACATTAACATTCACAACATTTTCAAGTTTTAATTGTAACTTATAAAGTCTTGCTTCCTGTTTTTGATTTATATTTTGTGGTTTAAAATTATTATAGTTTACAAATGTAACTTTCCAAGACCCATACGTAATCTGTCTTCTTCAGGATGCAACTGTTTAGACACATACAAGAATATCAACATTATCCATTTAACAATCAAGACACTGAACATTCGATTTTTAAGAGTAGCTTAAGAGATGGTGGTAGGTGATAATGACTAGCTGCCTTCCCTCTAGTCTTACACTGCTAAATTAGGGATGGCTATCGCAGATAGCCCTCATATAGCTCTCCTCTAAATTCAAAAACAAAACAACTTACACTTAAATTATGTTCTCCAAACTTACGCAACACGCAAATTCTTCTAAACAAACTAAAACATGGATGAATTATAAAATGCTGGATTGCCACGATCACATTAATATTTATATAGATATATCATATTTCATCTAGCATACAATTCTTGTATACCATTTACTCTATTAGACTTTTCTACTGATGTTAGTTCATTAGTCATGTGGCTGTTGTCACCCACTGAGACAGCAGTAAGTCTTTGCATTTACAACGTTAAAATCAGGGGTTCGATTCTTTTCGGTGGACACAACAAATAGCTATAAGAAAAACACATATAGTTGTTAGTGGCATCGAGTTCAGAATCAACCCGTTATATTGTCATACAATATTTTATTATATTAAAAACAAGAACTAATATATTTCATCTCTTGCATAACAACACAAAACATTTACCGTAACTGTAAAACTAGATTATTTTCACATAGGATTTGAGAATTTCTCTGAAAGTGTGTTAAACACTGGGACATTATATTACTCTGTCATTGGAATAATAAGTAAATGCCATAGTGGATATTTTTAATACAATGTTATATTTGCAAATTCTGTGATCTCACAACAAAATCTATGGTCTACAACAAAAGACTCATCTATCATTTTACTTAAAATCAGTTTATGAAGAGTATTCAAATAAATTCGCATAAAAAGATTTAAGACATTCACCAACGTGATTAGATTTATCTCTGGAGATCGTTGTTCAAAGACTTTGCTTATTATAATAAGAGAGAGATAGTCAATTTACTTCCAGATGAAAGTGCCCGATATGTTTTGAAGGGCTTCAGAAATATGGAAACTTTGATCATATTGTCTAGAGTATCAAAGTAAGAATGGATATAGTGTAATGAAACTTCCTCTTTAAAAATTCACAATAACGTGTGTAAAACATCCAATCTACACTTTGGATTTGGTTTATTATTATTATTTTAATTCGCCTCAATGGATAACGTACAAAATCCTGTAGCCTTCTCATGCAAATATAAAAGAAGGGATAAATTGTGAAGAAAAAGAAAATACTAGTTCTGGGTCCGCACAAACATTTTCTTATATCGTACAAACAAACTTCACAGTGCATGTATTGACCCCAATAATTCAATTCACAGAAACCTCTGGTCATTCTATGATAATCATAAATAAGTCTGATAAGTTTAGTCCATATAGTTTATTGTATGAAGGAAAGAAAGAACAAATGAAGTAGGCATTGACTGACTGTTTGACACGCCCCCTGGTGTGGTTGCAAAGACGTTTTACTCCATTATGTTGTTTTATTACATTATGCTGTTTTATTACATTATGTTGTTTTGTTACATTATGCCCATTCTTATGTTGTTTCACACTTTTTGGTCCACCCATTCTTTGAATTTCAGATTTTAACATTTTGTTTCATTTGTATTACTTCTTGAGCCTATGTGCATAGTGTCAAATAAGAAACGAACTCGAGACAAATATTTGTGAAAATACCTAGATAAAGATAAGAATAGTAATCTACTTAAACACAGATATTTAAAAATAGATCCATTAAACTTTACTTGAGCAAATCAACTTATAAAGCTAAGCATGTAATCATTGTAAATTATTTTGAGATTTAAATAAGTGTCCTTTTCAAGGTTAGCAAATATTGTACAATGTATTGATTATAAAAATGAGCTGGTACTAAGTGTTTTACAAATAAAATATCAGGAAAAACAAAACTTTGCCATGCAAATTACATATAGGAGCAAAAAACAAATCAGCCAAATGTCTCGTTCAACATTGACATAAATAATACATTATGTATGATTAAAACCTTTCAGGACAGATTGTTGTAAAAGCATGATAAGTAAATTGATTATAATACTTATTTCGTTCAAATAATGAATATTTTCAGATAGTACGTGCAGTAAAAACTAATAAACATAATACATAATGTTATAATAGTTGTCTAGTTAAATAATTGAGTTCACTTGTAACTTTTAGGACATACAATTAAATCTAGACAACGTTTTAATGTTCATTGAGACGTCCTACAGTGAGTTTACCATCCTTTTATATAGACACCATCCACACTACCATCATTGTACTTTGTAAGACTATCTACCAATAAAATATTAGCAACATAATCTGCCTAGTAACACCAACCACGTTTGTAAAACACAAAATATGCCTAGTAACACCAACCGCATTTGTAAAATACACACAATACTACTAGTAACAGCATCTGCTTATAATCCTTAGTATCACTCGCTGTCTGTAAAACCTTGGTAAGACCATCCGCCTATAGAACCTTGGTAACCTTATCCAATCCTAAGAATGCACCCTCTCTTGTAACTACTTTGTATCCTGGCAATACACTCTTTGTAGGGTAACACTGGAACTATGTTGTCATGTGATATCCCCTAGCAAAGCTTCTCTGGCAGCAGATAATTTCCATCATCAAGTGTCATGGCGGCCTAGCAATACGCCCTCTGTTTTCTTTCCGTAGAGTTATGACGTCATCTTCTGTACCCCATTCCTCTATTCCCTGATTCAGCGCCTGTATCTGATCACACACCCTAATCACTGACATCTAGTTGTTTTTCATGAAATTCAACAAATAAATACCATTTGACAAGGACATGACGTAACCCTGTCATCTACTAATTAATCATGAATTACCTCATAATGTTATGCATTAAAAGAAACGTAGTTTCAGGTAGGTTTTTGACTTAAGGTAAAAGAGTTTTTGACTCACTTCTATCTGTGTTTGGTTATTTCTCAGATTGAATTTGCTCCAGACGAAACTACAAATAAATTTTAAAGGGAACGATTGAAATAGTCTGTAGTCGTATTTATTGTGGTTTTATTGAGATATTTATGTTCTTCTTACTCGATTGTTCAATCATTTCTGCAGTAATGTGTTCATTTCTTTCAGGTCCTTCTGCTACTTCAGCATTTAGACCACTTCTAGGTGGTGTTCTCAGCTTTGTCATGTTGTTGCTTCTTATTTTATTGTGTGTCGTCATCTTCGTTCATGTGAAAAGGTCTCGAAGACAGAAAGGTTTGGCTCGAAAAAATGTCTATTCTCTCAAAAACTCTTGATATATAAACATTTTTTACTATTTCAAAGAAACTGATGAAAAAGCTATTCTTATACGAATAACTGGCTCTATTTTATTCTAAATTCATATTAAGGTGTTTTAATAATTTCGTTTTTCAACTATTAAAACTAAATTAATACCTTAAAACATTTGGTCTCATAGTTTGGTTTGCGGTACTTACAAGATCTACCGTTATAATAATTGAACTGAAGAAGTGTTCGCTGTGTGGTTACCTGTAAATACAAGTAGTAGAAGTGTTGTGAAATTTATATCCACGTAATCAACTATACTTTATATCGAAATACTCTAAAAAGAGCATTTTACACCGCACGTTGATATAAAATAAACATGGGAACAATAACATGATACTGTAATATTAGATAAAAAAATAATATGTATTTACGAGTGTTTTATTTACACCAAATAGCACCATTTATACGTTGCTATGTGTTGTTCAGACGACCTCTTTGATATTTAGTTATAAAAATAGGTAAATCAATAAGTAGTCGAACTGTCTTCCTTTTTGACTTTATCAAACCTTTTAACGTTTTGTTCATAAGCCTAAGAATATGAAAATAAAGTAAAATATTAATAATAAATAGATTGATGGTATTAGGAATCTCTATATTTAGCGAGAAGGCTACCCTTTAGGTGTAAAAAGATTGTTGTATTACTTGTCCTTATATTATTAAAATTGAAAGGTTCGATCCTTAATAATTCCCCCTACGTTTCCTTTGTGAAGAAAATAATTAATTTTGATGTATGAAAAATGGAAAATCATTACGTAAATAGGGCGCCATCTCGTGATAAAGAAATCCATTTTACACTTATTCTTATTTTTGTGAACTTTCTCAATCCGTAAAACACCTAAACTTTGATTCACTCTGTGTTGTTGTATTACGAGTTGTTGAGTTAATGTTTTGTAGAAAATTTTACGAAGCCTACCGATGTGTAAATTTTGTAAACTAACTTACATTAAACATTAAAACTGTTCTTTGAGAATACTATTCAAAAAACCTTCCACTGGCACAGCGGTATTTCTGCGGACTTGCAACGCTAACAACCGGATTTCGATATCCGTGGTGGGCAGAGCACAGATAGCCCTTTGTGTAACTTTTTGTTTAATTACAAATAAACATAAACAACTATTTAAAAATGTATTTAAAATTTTATTTTTAGAAATAATAAGAACATTATAGTAGTCTGATTTAGTATTATTAATTCTTTATAGTTTAGTAATTATTATTTATCATTATTTTAACTTTATAACTAAACAAAACCAAAACTTGTTAGTTATGTAATAAACTGAATTACCGAATAGTAACCAGCCTCTCGCTAAAAATCAATTAAACTTTGTATCTAAGTAAGAACTAAACATAGTAGTTAGAAACGATTAACCTTAGTAACTAAGTAACAACTAAACATAATAGGTACATAATAATTATATTAAATAATTGCGTAATAGCTTAAGTTAATAACTAAGTATACATATTACACTATGTACTTAAGTAGATATTAAACTAGAGATTTTAATGAAAACGTTTCGCAGAATTTTACCTTACCGTCCAAAAGAACCCCAGCAAAAACTAATGTTATTATTACCAAGCCTAATTTAAAAAATATATATATATTCCATTTAACGAAAGCCTTAATTCAATGTGAAAAGCTAATTCATTGTTTGCTAAGCAGTTTGTTTGCAAAGACAGATGTTTCAAATGTCCCATCTGACTTAACTCACAATTTGGAAAAAAAAAAAAAAAAATTAAGAAAAGATAAATCAATAAAACAAAGTCAATTTCTCTTTTTGTTGAACCCTTTAGTTTCTTAATAATTTACTAAGGTTATCTTGAGACCATTAAAAACGTGTACTATTTTAATACAGTCTTAAGTAATTTTGTGTGTGCTTAGTTTCAACTTATGAATTTAAGAGATATGATTGAATCTAGTGTAATAAATGTTTAAAGACCACTTTAATGCTGTATTTAGTCCTATAACCTACCTGTTACGACATAATATAGCACCTAATTTCAAGTATTTCTCACTATAGCACTTTCGAAAGGTGGACCTTCCTTCTTCAGGGACAAATGTGAATGTTGGTGTAATGGAGTGAGTGGCACATAAGTGGAATTGAGTGTTATTATGAGGATCGTTCGATTTCCCAGAAAATGTTTGGTATGTTTTTTACATGCACTGTTCTAAATGTCTAATTTCCGGTGCAATGTGGCCGACTACGACGGCGTTATGTAAAAAGGTGTTTGGGATATTTTGCTTTTGAATTTGCTAAATATATATTAGTTTGTTATAGCCTAAAACAAGCCGAAACAAAAATAATTTAAAGAATAATAAACAAGAAACGCTGCACTAATTGAAAAGATCTCAAGGTACAAGTGATAATGTGGGATATAAAATGTAACCTAGGGAGAAGTGGTTGCTCAGTAGGACCCTACATTGCGGTGGGGATACACCGTCTATCAGTCTTAACCTCCATTCACCAGTATCATATAAAGAAATAAAATAAAGGAGAAGCAATAGATATAGAAATAGAAATTAGGAGGGCGAGATGTAGATGCTCAATTATATCTCCCTCCACTGCCTATAGACAGTTGTGAGAAGGTTACTGCTCTCCAAAGTAAAGAAGAACAAATTAAATGAAAATAAGAATAAGAAAAACACGGTCCCACATATTTGTGGGTAAGTAAGTTAAAAACTTACCTCTTGAAGTTAGCATCCTAGCCCCATATTGTGATAGAAAGGCACTTATTCGTAGCTCAGTAAACAAATTATACTAATATGAAGAGTCCTATCCAAATACCTAAATAAACTAGTATGCCTTAATCTCTCGCATTAAAAGCACAGATAACAAACAGGAACAAATGATCAAAATTTCTGCGGAAAATGGCAACAGATCCTTGAAACGCTTCCTTAGAATTCATGAATATCACTAAAACATTCTTTCAAAATTCTAGATAAAGACATTTCCAACTATTATTATCTGCACAACTCTTCGCTGGAAGAAAAAGAACCACAAAAATTAACAAGTAAAACTAATACATTCCTTCTTAGAAATGATAACAAAAATCAGCTTCCTACCAATAACATCGATTCAAACAATTCTTTCGAATTATCTTCTATATTATGAAGAAACTACCATAACATCAAGTAATCTACCAGAACCTATCAAAATCCTATTATCGTACAATAAACCCCTTAAAATATTTAAAACACTTTATCCTTTAAGACGTATAAGCTTTCGCAAACTAACAAATCTGTTAAAATAACAGTGACCTTATACAACTTAAAGATAAACTCTTCCAACACTGCTAATCTTTCAGACTTAACTTTCTCTGAAGTAGAACTCAGTCTTTTTTAGAAAAGGTTTTATTTCCTGCCAAAATAACAGATATGTTAATGAACCCGAACTTTTTTTTGACCTTCATCAATTTTCTAGAAAACTAAGACTTCGCGAATATTTTAACAACAAACACCATCTTACTGAAAACCAACCTTTACCAAATGACGTAATATAATATACCTTAAAATCCTCTGAACAATGTTATATTAATATCAATAAAAATGGAAGAACTGTTCTAAATAATCTTAAGTCGAATAACAATATCATAATAAAGCTAGCAGACAAAGGTGGGGCTATGGTTGCTTTTAACAAAGATGATTTATTATAGAAGCTAACCGGGAAGTAGAGGACACTAATTTATACAAAAAAAAAAAATAGTCGATATATTTTTTATTTGGACCGTCGGTCTTGAATCACTTAAAGGATTTATCTCATATGCAAACTCCTTTCAGAAAACAAGCAAGTTTCCCTTTGGGTACTCGTCTGCCCAAATTAACTTTCTTGGCATCACTGTCTTTATAAAGGACAGAATTTTATAGATCGATTTGTACAAAAAAACAGCAAATAAACCACAATACCTTCACTTTAAAAACTGACACCCTTCTTAAACTAAACCGAACATTACCTACACTCAAGCCATTAAACTGAACAACTGAAGAATATTTAAAATATTCAAAGAAATTACTTGTGCACAACAAAATACCTTATACAGTGTAAAAAATGCAATCACCAATATATAGGCCATACACAAACAACTCTTAGAGAACGTTTTAATAACCAGAAATATTGTATTAACATCAAACAAGATCTTTGTTCAACACAATAACCCCTGATCATTCATTAATGATGCTACTCTCATCGGTATTGAAACAGGATTGAAAACTAAAGTTCATAGAGAAATGAAAGAAGCTACCTGGATCGCTAATTTAAACACTGTTCAACCTTTTGTGATTACTCTAGATCCTAAAATCAGTGATTTATGATTAATTATCTCATCTCTGTCAGAAAAATATTTTTTTATATTTTGCTTATTTTTTATATAGTGTGAACCCTAACGTTCTTAAAACTTATTATTTAAGATAAATTTTCATACCTGTTTGTATATATTGATTAACTGAACATTTCTTTTTCAATCAGTCTCCAGGTGCCAACTCTAGTTTACTTAAATACTTAAGTACAGTTTTATATGTATATGTATATTTATTTAGCTAATTCTAAAACAAAATATCTCTAACACCTTTTTACATAACCTTCTCGTTACCGGTTACATTGTATCGGAAACGAGACATTTGCAACACTAAACGGAAAAAGTATACCAAACATTTCCTGAAAAACTGGCTGATCTTCATGACGTCACTCAACTCTCTTTGTATATCACCCATTCGATTACACCACCATTCCCAATTTACCCTTGAAGCGCTCGGGTTATACGGTTTTATCATTCTGTATCAAGACTTCTCGAACGTACGTGTTTTTTTGACATCATGAAATTACTTCTCACTGGTGTTCGTGGCAGTAGAATGAAAAAGAAATTAAAACATTTGTTATATAAAGTTTTACTATTAAATTAGGCTAAACTTATTTTAAACTGGTTTTATAATTTAATGGCGACAAATATTCAATCAGAACGTCATGTGTTACTGAGACCCTAGTGAAAAAAACTACAATTAAACGTCTACAAATAAAATATTAAGCCCTTTCTAGGTTGTGGTAATTTCTCGAGTATGGTAAAAAGTAATCTATTCCGGTAATTAGTCGTTAAATAGTTCTCACATTAATTCAATAGGGCCAGTCCATTTTAGAGAGCTTTGTTTCTTCCAGTAATAATACACACACTCGTGTATAATCAATATCGGGTTTTCGTTAGACCTTGCACTTAATGCTGTTATACCTGAACACACACACACGCGTATATATATTTATATATTATATATTATTCACAGTTTTAGTAATATGATCTTAATTAATTAATTAACAGTTGAGGTACAGATTTCTAAATAAACTAATTTCTATAATATGTTAACTGGTTTTGCACGTCTTATGAGCACGTATAACGTGAAAATGTACAAAGATAAAAATCCTTTTGTGGTGTTAGAGGTAAAAACATGTATTTTCATTCTATAACGCCTAATTAAACAAAATCAGAGCATTCTACAAATCAAAATATACCAGAACAAGTGCAGTAGTAGTAAATGAATAATTTTTCTTCTTCTCGCCAGGTTCAGCTCGATCCTGCCATACGGATGAGTGAGTATCGGTTTTCTTTCTTTTGTTCATATGTAGAAAAATCAAGAGATATTTGGACTTTTTTATTATTATAAATTTTTGTTCAAAGTTCGTTTACTTTAAAATAAGCTAAAAAGCTTGAAACTCGTTAAATTTCATAATCTTTCTCTACCAGGAAGCAATGAAATAATCTTCTTCCAAAAACATTTTATGTTTTTGTGTTGTTCTTTACTTTCTAATTTCGTCTTTATCTCATTCTTACACTACATTAATCGAAATGACTTTTGTCCTTACTTTACGTCTCGCAACCCGGCATGGTCAGGAGGTTAAGGCACTCGAATCGTAATCTGAGGGTCGCAGGTTTGAATCTTCGTTACACCAAACATGGTCGCCCTTTTAGCCGTAAGGGCGTTATAATATGACGGTCAATTCCACTATTCGATGGTAAAAGAGCAGTCCAATAGTTGGCGGTGGGTGGTGATGACTAGCCGCCTTCCCTCTAGTCTGACACTGCTAAATGAGGGATGGCTGGTGCGTATAGCTGTCGTGTAGCTTTGCGTGAAATTTAAACAAACAATAATTTTTGCAACCATATATAATTAATTTTCTTTTCGTGTGTTGTATTTCCCGATATCTTTTCCACATTTTCTGTTTTCTATGTCGTTGTTTATGTATACGTATGTAGTGTCTCTTCTATTCACATACTACTTATTAGTAATTTAATTTTTATCACAAGTTTGATTTTCATAAATATCCCAAGTTGCCATGCGAACTTTCAATTTTTTTGTATATTTGAAAATTACAAATATTACCCTTCCAATTTCGTTAGAAAGTCCCCAGCTGGGACTGAACCTACGAATTTACAACATTAAAATCAGGAGCTCCATTCCCCTCTGTGGACACAGCAGATAGCCCAATGTGGCTTTGCTATAAGAGAAATACATACTCATTAAGAAAAGGATAACATCTATAGATAGGTAGAGGAAGGGATATAACATTGTACAGATCATGTTAGAGTTATCACATGCGGCTTTATAAAGAAAGCGGTGAAAAACACAGTGCTGCATATGTTTGTCCATATTTTATCTCCTCTTCTGTAGGGAACCGCTCCGATAAAATCTGATACTTAGTTTTAAAGAGAGCTACGCTTCTTGTATTTGCCAATAATACATTCAAATATCTGGAGATTGTTTTCTTCATATTCAAAGAAGTTCTATTTTAGTTTTTATTGTACTAGTACAAAAATACATTCGACTTTCTGACTCTAGTATTATCTTATAGAAAATAGTATGTATGTTGCTTTATTACAGTAATATTTTTATAAATCTTGAATGTGCATACGTAGTGATTAACATGTTTTTTAATAATGCTTTATTTGTCAATATTAAATCCAGTTCTATCTAAAATAAGATAAAAGTATTTGTTGATGTCCGTGTTTATTTTTACAAGACTTTCACGTCTTATAGCAGCTATTAACATATTGTATAAAACACCGTATGAAATTCGCTTTGTAAAATGTCATATTATTATATTATCAAAATGAGAATGTAACTTATTTCCTCTAGAACAAAATAATAAGGATGAAAACCCATTCTAACAAATGTTATAGTTCGCTCTAAAAACTAAAACTATTATACGACAAAACATCTTGTGCAAGAAAGACCACAAAATAGAATAACGTTAGCTATTTTGACTGAATATTGTTTCTAAAATAAAATATTAATTCATGGTAGTGGTTCATAATATGGTCTGTCCAGGAATATCACAAAAAGTTAATTGAAACATAGGACAAGAATTCGTCTTAAAATTCAGATTTTTCGTGAAACAACACTCAGACCCTTCTTTCTTAATGGTTTAGAATGTTAATAATAGAGAAAAAGTTGATTTTCCTATTGTTAAACAAAATTTATCTATTTGTTCTTTGTGTCATAATTGTTACTGTTGTTTTAAAAACATACAGAAAAGTATGAATGTTTTATTCAACTTAAACAAACCTATTAACAAACTCTTGAGCACGTCATTGGATTATTTTTATCTTGATTGTTGAAAGAGAACAAGAGATTGTATCAGCTTTTTCATCACAATTGGATCTTGAAAGCCTAGTAAGTCTACGCACTTGAAAGCTAAAATCTGAGATCCTAATCTCCATGATGGACGCACTAGATAATGCAATGTGACTTTTCTGTAAAAGAAACTCACACACACATTTAAGCACCAAAGCCTACAGTAAAAACGACTAGGTATACTGCGCCAAAATCTGTGCACAATTACTAAACAAACTTTTGCTAATGTTGTAGAGCTCTTTTTAAATTGATTCTTGAAAACCGAGGCTTCCACCCTCATTTTACAAGTTATTCTTCACTGATAACGTAAGTTCTTTGAAGCCATTGAACATCGCAGAAATGTAGAGGTCATTGGAGCACTATTATATTAGTCGTAATTGCTTGGTTTTAAACTAGCTGGAAGCACTTCGTTTTATTAGAGTAAACAATGTGTGTATTTATAACAGTGTCTCCAGACTTATTATTATTGATTATAGTTTTACAAACTGCTAAAGAAGAAAAAGGTTCCAAACAAATAACAAACAGGATATTATTAATGAATACAATATTGAGTGAGTATTAGGGTATTTTTAAAATTGGTATAAGTACCTTTCGTTTTTCCGCCCTAAAGAATTTCTCTAAGTTTTTCACTTTTCGCTATTGACAAAATCCGGTGTTTTACTAAGACACATTAATTGGAAACGGCCACGTGGAAGATTCGTCATTTCTGAGTTGGTTATTCTTTATTATTTCTCTAATTTTCCGTTGTACGTTTTCTCTACGACTATTTTAGTGCATTTTCTAACAGTGGACGATTGTCGTTGTAAATTTCTTTTTTCTTGTGCGTGGTGGATTATTCTACTGATTATCATACTTTGCTGAAATTGTAAGTGCGTACTTTAGTATTATGTTTTTATTATTAATAATATTATCCTTTGACAACCTATGACAAAATCGGCTGAATATTTTGCACCAAGGGCCCGGCATGGCCAAGCGTGTTAAGGCGTAATCCGAGAGTCGCGGGTTCGAATCACAGTCGCACCAAACATGCTCGCCCTCCCAGCCGTGGGGGCGTTATAATGGTACGGTCAATCCCACTATTTGTTGGTAAAAGAGCAGCCCAAGAGTTGGCGGTTGGTGGTGATGACTAGCTGCCTCCCTCTGGTCTTACACTGCTAAATTAGGGACGGTGAGCACAGATAGCACTCGAGTTGCTTTGTGCGAAACTCAAAACAAACAAACAATTTTGCACCAAAATCTCGACACATGTACTACATGAAACACTGCGAATGTCCATGATCTATTTAAAAATTTGACATTTGTGTCTATAAATACACAGTGTATGCGATGATGAACATAAAACTTAAGAAACGAAACAATTTTAAAAATTGTTAATTAAAAAACCGGAATAAGGATCGTCAAAAAGTGCAAGAATAAGTTGACTCAAAAGGCGAAGATTATATTTTCAGGCCTACAACTACAGACACTGAAAAAGATAAACAAATTAGGATGGAAATAATCCCTGCATTATTTTATGAAATTACAAATGCCTATTTTCAGCCCGACATGGCCAGGTGGTTAAGGCGCTCAACTCCTAATCCGAGGGTCGCGGGTTAGAATCCCTGTCACACCAAATATGCTCGCCCTTTCAGCCGTGGGGGCGTTATAATGTGACAGTCAATCCCACTATTCGTTGGTAAAAGAGTAACCCAAGAGTTGGCGGTGGGTGGTGATGACTAGCTACCTTCCCTCTAGTGTTACACTGCTAAATTAGGGACGGCTAGCACAGATAACCCTCGTGAGCTTTGCGCGAAATTCAAAACAATCAAACCTTATTTTCAATCCACTTCTACAGACTTATCTATTGCAGTGGAATCAAAATAGGGATTTTTTTGCCTCAGAAAGTAATGTAGGTTCTATTTCCGGTCAAGTTTGTTTACTTTTTCATAGTCCCTAGTTGTAGGCCTGAAAGTATAATCTTTACAATTTTAATTTTGAGTCAAGTTTTTTCAGTGGTTTTCGATGACCCCTATCGCCCATTTTGAATTAACAATTTTTGATTGCCTTCTTAATATATAAATTATCTTGATTTAACATTTCTTCTGTACGAAACTCGGCATTTGTTTATATTATTTCTGATATTCGAAGTAATACCTTAGAGTGAGTTAATTATTACTGTCTATTTTCTTTATTTCTCTATTTTTTATGTGTTCAGATTTCTTGATGTAGTGACTTAACACTAGTATTGAGTGCTTCAACAGACAGGTTATTATTAAAAAGTTCTTTTGTCCACTTCGTACTCATCCATGAGCACGTAAAGTTGGCGTGTGTTTTAACTCAGAGATATGGGCATTCCATTCGTAGTGTATGTTGTCAAAATTATTTTCCCCATACTTTCTGAAGTCGACTTTCTCAGTTTGGGTACATCGTTTTGTAAAGAAGGAGTGTAATTACAAATAGTTGTGATCATATACCTTAAAATTTATTTTCAGTTCTTCTGCCAGAAAAGAGAACGAAAACCGATTCAAATAACAGAGACGAATTTTGCAATTTGTTCAACAAATGAAAACTTTAATTAATAGAATATCCTTGCAAGAAATAATACAAAACTAAAGCATGAACACTTGTGATAATGATCGTGGTGGCACAATTCTTCCAAGTTTTGAATTGATTTATTTATCATAAGTTTAATGCCTTTTTTCAGTAATTCTAATCTTGGAGCATTTTTATAAATTAAGATATGGATTTCAAATTCGAATAATCAGTCTGCTAGTTTTTATGTAGCAGCTATAATTTCAATTTGCTGTTAGTCTGTAAAAGACTTTGATTAAGGAATCAGATGATTGTAATGAAATCTGAGAGTTAAAATGTGCTGTACATGAGCTAAAAATTTGTTCGTTTATAATTTTAACTCCTTTTATGGTCCTACGATCGTCAAGTTTAAAATCGGGGTTTGATTCCTTTCAGTGGACACAGCAGGTAGCTTGATGTGGCTTTGCCTAGAATATACAAACAAACTTACATTATAATTAGAATTCCTCGCGATTTGACCAAAGTGTTTTTAATAACAGAAAGAAAAAGTTAAGCACACAAAGAAAGTGTCACAATCCACATGCTATAATTATAACACCGTATAAACACACAGTAAGACAGACCAAGAACAGCGTGTACAAAGTTCCTCATCAATTTACCCAGAATAATCCCTAAGATAAAACAAATTTCTGATTGATAAAAGCATAAAAGCTAATTTCAAGTTCAAAGTAGAAACAGAAATACAAATGTTATATCAACAAATCAAAGTAGAAACAGAAACAAAATTCTCTGTTACTAGAAAAATTCGGCTGTTTCTGAGTAATTTGATGACAGTGATGCTAGAAATCATGTTGAAAGTTATTGATCATCTCAAGATTTCGACTTTTGATTGATTGATTCAAAGTATTCTTATATATATTGAAAATAATGTTTTCTTTGATACGTTATTTATTTATTCGTTGAAAATTTATTTAAGAATATTCAAGAACAACATATAATAGCAATACAAGTTTAAAAACAATGAACGTAATAAGATTACAGATTGAAAATACATTCGTATTATATTTATCATATTTAAAACTTTCGTCATTCTATTATTTTTCATTTTTTGTTACAAAACATTTGATTGACTCGTTACGACTTTTATGTATGTTCTCAATTTCACGCTGTAAGAACCAACAGTAATCTTCCATCATCG
The DNA here is from genome assembly GCF_004210375.1 of Tachypleus tridentatus. Taxonomy (NCBI): domain Eukaryota; kingdom Metazoa; phylum Arthropoda; class Merostomata; order Xiphosura; family Limulidae; genus Tachypleus; species Tachypleus tridentatus. The sequence continues at coordinate 23,282,210 of NC_134837.1, read as the reverse complement.
CAGGATTCCATCATTCTTGATATTGCTGTTCCGTTGTAAAAATATCTTGACAATAGAGGTCACTACGCTCATTATTCTTGTACGTAGATTATTTTGAAAACAATCTAAATGAGAGTGTAAAAAGTGCATTTTAATGAGATCCTAGACCCCAGTTTTTCTACATTTCTTGAGCATGTAATTCATACCACAGCATAGTTTTTATCTCTCTGCTTCTCTAAGAAATTTCTGATAACCAGCTTGAATCTTTTCAGGCAATAAGTTTTCTGATTAAATATCGTTTTAAAATCATGATCCATCAACACTTCTCGAATATGTGGCCCAAGAAAGACACCTCCTTTCATTCTTACTTCACTGATATTTTGGAAACTTGTCAAACATATATCTGAAATCACTATTATCTTTGTTCATTCCTTTTACAAAATTCTTCATGAGTCCCAGTTTAATATGAAGTATGGTCAGAAACACATTTTGAGGACTAACTTAAGGATGATACTCGAGATTTCCCTGGTAACATTCTCCCTCATTAAACATTCCTATTTTTAATTATTTTTCTCATCTCAACTGTCACAAACACACAAAAGCAATAATGCTTGGTATGCTCACTCTGCATGCCTATTAGGCATATTTTCCACCTATGATGATCACAACTGATGGTCTCGAGTATAATCTTCATGTTTTGATAAGTTTCTTTCATATTCCCAGCATGAGTAACACGAATCGATAGTTCAGTGTTCCCATTGTACCGCACCCCCCCCCATACCCCAGTGACACAGCGGTTTGTCTACAGACTTACAACGCTAGAAACATGTTTCGGTACTTGTGGTGAGCAGAACACAGACAATCTATTTTGTAGATTTGCGCTTAACTTCAGAATAAACAAATTAGCCAGTTGCACAAAAGTACCGCTTTCAGACTAATTTTAGATGAGTCAGTAAGTCTCCATTCTTGAGAATAATGTTAATTACCAAATTCTTCTGTTAGTACATCAGTATTTGTATAAAAGCACATGCTGTTGTGAGAAGTACGACTCTGATGACGTTTTCGGTAAGTTGAAAGTATTGTTCTTAGAGGTAATAAATTCCATTGCTGTAAACAAGAGTCAGGAAGTTTCTCATCCTTCTCTGAAACACATTATGTAGCTCTTCATGTATGCTCAGATGAGGCATTTTATGTTAACATGCCACAAAAATAGAATTACTAGACAAATAGGATGAAGATGATTCATTTTCATCGCAGGATAACACTTCTGTTTCCAAATTCATTGGTGGATGTGACTCTGGAAGACTAGGTTCATTGCAGGTACAATATCTAGATGTCTAATGCATTGTTTAGTTTTGCTTGAATATCCAGAAATATCAGTTGTGCAAAAATAACAGTCAGTTACATTATCTTTAGGTTCACACCATATCATTGGAATTACAAATGGCAAAATTTCTCCCCTTAGTCACTATGTCAAACCAAGTACTCAAACTGTGCAACAGTTGTGACATTTTTCTTCGTAAAACTGTAATATATTTCCAACACATGTAATAATAACTGTTTGGGTGATTTTTGCACTTTCGGACTTTAACTGGAGGCAGGTAGCATTTCAGATGAGTTTGTAAAAAAATATATATAATAATTTAGATTTACAAGAGTACCGTTTAAAAGATTTCTAAAAAAATTTGCAGAATTTGATTATATATCGCGACTATGATGGGAGGAAGAAACTCAGACTTTGTTTCGACCGTGAGCGAAGTGACTAACTCCGCCCCATTGTGTTCAGCCGAGGGATCTCTCGAATATTTTAGTAAACTGAGCACGAGAGTATTTCGTGTTTCCTGGGTGGAGCACGTGAGTGATGGAATGAAATAAGAGTGATGCAATTCGCTACATTTTAATAAAAACCAAATAGCATATATGAACAATATATTTGGAATTTTACACTAATACAATGCAGTCAGTGCTTGAAGTTATAAAAAATGTCTGCCATTTATCCTTCAAACCAAAATTAATTTCACAGCTTTTATTCATGGCACTGAGTTGTTTTTCTGTGTTTGTTATGAATATCGCGCAAAGCTACACAAGGGCTATCTGCGCTAGCCGTCACTAATTTAGCAGTGTAAGACTAGAGGGAAAGTAACTAGTCATCACCACCCACCGCCAACTCTTGAGCTACTCTTTTACTAATGATTAGTGACATTGAACGTCATATTATAAAGCCCTTATGACTGAAAGGGCGAGCATGTTTGATATAACTGGGATTCGAACCCACGGCTTTCAACTTACGAGTCGAGTTCCCTAACTACCTGGCCATATCAGGCCTTCTATTTAGTTGATTGCATGTATTTCAAATGCAGCTGGTAAACTATTGAGATATTAAAATAACTGAAAATCTGGAGGTAATGGATAAATTTTGTGGCTACATTTATGAATCCACTTTCATCAAATTACACCTCATCACTTGGGTTTCATCCAGTAGCAAATTTTTGGTTGTCTAATTTTATTTACCATACATATGAAATAAAGGAAACATAAATTTTGACTATGTATTGTATATCATTAATGTAACCGCTCTTTATTTATATATAATTAAAACCTATCAATTAAAGACATGCTTAAAGTATTTTATAAATATATATATAATTAAAACCTATCAATTAAAGACATGCTTAAAGTATTTTATAAATATATATATAATTAAAACCTATCAATTAAAGACATGCTTAAAGTATTTTATAAATATATATATAATTAAAACCTATCAATTAAAGACATGCTTAAAGTATTTTATAAATATATATATAATTAAAACCTATCAATTAAAGACATACTTAAAGTATTATATGTATATAATTAAATCCTATCAACTAAAGACATGCTTAAATTATTATATATATTAAAACCTATCAATCAAAGACATACTTAAAGTATTATATATATATAATTAAATCCTATCAATTAAAGACATGCTTAAATTATTATATATATTAAAACCTATCAATTAAAGACATACTTAAAGTATTATATATATACAATTAAAACCTATCAATTAAAGACATGCTTAAATTATTATATATATTAAAACCTATCAATTAAAGACATACTTAAAGTATTATATATATATTATTAAAACCTATCAATTAAAGACATGCTTAAATTATTATATATATTAAAACCTATCAATTAAAGACATGCTTAAATTATTATATATATACAAAATTAAAACCTATCAATTAAAGACATGTTTAAAGTATTTTATAAATATATATAATTAAAACCTATCAATTAAAGACATACTTAAAGTATTATATATATATAATTAAATCCTATCAATTAAAGACATGCTTAAATTATTATATATATTAAAACCTATCAATTAAAGACATACTTAAAGTATTATATATATACAATTAAAACCTATCAATTAAAGGCATGCTTAAAGTATTATATATATATAATTAAAACCTATCAATTAAAGACATGTTTAAAGTATTATATATATATAATTAAAACCTATCAATTAAAGACATGTTTAAAGTATTATATATATATTATTAAAACCTATCAATTAAAGACATGTTTAAAGTATTATATATATATATATAATTAAAACCTATCAATTAAAGACATGCTTAAAGTATTATATATATATATATATATAATTAAAACCTATCAATTAAAGACATGTTTAAAGTATTATATATATATATATATATAATTAAAACCTATCAATTAAAGACATGCTTAAAGTATTATATATATATATAATTAAAACCTATCAATTAAAGGCATGTTTAAAGTATTATATATATAAAACCTATCAATCACTATTCTTATCATTCTCCTAAATGTTTTAATGTAAGTATTAGGATTAGCATGATAGGTAATTCATGGTAAGTATGACAAGATTATTCAAACTGATTAGTACTCCTATTTCCTTCAATATATTTTAACATATTTGTGTAAAACGATTCTCACATCACTTTCACAGTTTGTAACATCGGTGATCTTTAGTTGACATTATGTAACAAAATTAATATTAAATAAGTATAGGGCACAATTTATATAACTGCTCATGAACTAGTTATAAAGTATATTTAGCTGATTTACTGTGTAGCAATTTGATTTTAAAATACTGCAGATATTTGTATTTCCCACTTCGAAGTTACGTCTTCCAAACTTGCACTTTTATACACAGATTGATAAAGCCAACTGAAAAAGTATTCACAATTATGATTAAAATCGCGTTTTGCTGCATTTTTTTCACATTCCTCGTAATTAATCTAACATAAAAACTATTGCGATGGCATAAAAAGGCGAAGCTGGTGAAGCAATCTAATTCATCAGTCGTAAAATCTGTGATTAAAATCACGTTTGATGGCATTTTTTTTTCTTTACAAGTCACACGTAATTGGTCCATTACCGATTTTAAATGAGGAGTTACAACAAAAAGAACGTTTCGAATTTATCTTTTGTTTATCTGAAATCCGCAATGGACTAATTAGGCTAAATACGGTAACAAAAAGATCGATAGTAAAATGAGATTTAATCAAAATTGCCAAGCCTATTAATTTGCGTCTATACCTTGACTGAGATAAAATTTAGAATAAATTAAATATTTTTTCGGTAGTGCATTCTTTATGTCCTGTATATTTACAGCCAGCAGTACATTAGTTGAAGAGTGATACATCTCTCTCTCTAAAAAAAAAATGCACTGCCGATAATAAAAAGAAAATTAGGAATTATAAACAAAAAATTTGACAAAACATTAAAACGCGCGTAAACAATAAGTTACGAAGTTTAATGCTCAAAAGAGCAACAGCGGTGGAAGTATTGTCCATGATCCGAGATCGAAAGGTCACGTGACCTGTGAAGCCATAGTTCCACGGGTGGTACCAGAGGACGGATTGTTCTGCAAGAAAAAGAATAGTTCTATGGTGTGTCAACAGGGCGAGGGCGAAGAAAACATCTGTATGTAGTGGCAGCAACAGTCAGGTCTGGTGTCTTATGTGGTTCACGAGCAAACCACTAGAGGGTGTTGCTTGTTTTGTATTTCGCGCAAAGCTACACAAGGGCTATCTGCGGTAGCTGTCCCTGATTTAGCAGTGTAAGACTAGAAGAAAGGCAGCTAGTCAACACCGCCCACCTCCAACTCTTGGGCTACTCTTTTTACCAACAAATAGTGGATGTGACTGTCACATTATAATGCCCCAAGGCATTCGTAGAACTATCTTTAGATTAATTTAACTAGGTAGTCATGAAACAAAGTTATTCATTTCATGATATACCTAAAATGATAAAATCCTGGACATTTGTTGTCTGAATCATATAAAACAAAAGTAATACAGAAGTTCTAACAAAAGTAGGAAACATGCCTGTTATTCAGTTTATCATGAATTATGAAGTCCTACTTTAATCCTTAAGTCCTACTAAACTGATTTTACCCGCAAGCTATTAAACGGTTTTCTAAACAAATGAAATGCTGTAAAACAAATCCAATCAGGTGTGTAAACTTTTCAAATACGCATTTTTCTATTATATAAAAAGAACTGATTAAGCAAAATACATTGTGTTTGTTTTGTTTGTTTTTTGAATTTCGCGCAAAGGTACACGAGGGCTGTCTGCGCTAGCCTTCTCTAATTTAGCAGAGTAAGAGGTAAGGCAGCTAGTCATCACCAAACACCGCCAACGAATAGTGAGATTGACCGTCACATTATAACGCCCCCACGGCTGAACGGGCGAGCATGTTTGGTGTGACGTAGATTCAAACCCACGACCCTCAGATTACGCGTCGAGCCATGCCGGGCCATTAAGATAATAATAATAATATGGTAAAAAGCAGATACCTAATGGGATAGTCATTGAGGCGATTTCTTAAATACCATATATCCAAACAAAATATACTTTTCCACGACTATACACTTGTTGAACAAATGTTTCATTAAAATATTAAACATAGCAACCCTTACCATGTTATGTTTTGGTAAAACAAAAAGATAGCATCCGATAGAACGTCACAACTTCCGTATAAAGTACTTCGATTTTCTGTAGATGTACTTGTAAGTGCAAAATGCCAGATCTTTACCACATCATTGAAATAGCTGATCTATATGATCCTTTGTGGCAAGACGCAATAAACTCACACCACACATTTAAAATTCACAGAGCTTTGTACTTTTCCAGTGGAACCATTTTGATATAAAATACTTAAACTGCTTAAAAGTTACCTACAAACAGGAAGTACTGTTACTTCCTTTCACACAAACTGATACTAATCACATATAGGTCAGTTACATTCTTTTTTGACATGACAATTATTTTAAGCAACATTGAACATGTTACTTCAAGTCTATTATAACATTCAAATCACAGTGTTTACGTTCATTTTACGCATGTTGCACACTTGTGTATAGTTTATTATAGAGGTTAATATTGCCATATTAACACAATATAACACAATAGAAATATCTGCAGTATTTTAAAATCAAATTGCTACACAGTAAATCAGCTAAATATGCTTTATAAAGAGTATAACTTTAGTTATAGGAATAAAATCAAAACTGTCACAGTCTTGAAACATTTCACCTCCATTAAAGTCATTTTCCTCCTTTCCATTAACGATGATCTGTGGTTTAGTATACGGATAAATAAACTACTTCTGAAACAAAGTGCCTGTAAAGCCCATATTCTGGGTCATTACTGTATATCTCCTGTGAAGAGATATAGAAGAGATATCTCAGAAGAGTGTAGCTATTATAGCCGTCAAATACTTCATACCTTCAAAAGCGTCATTGCCGTTAAAATCACGAACCACACAGTGAATAACTTCTGATGTTCCTGTCTCCTAGTCGATTTCAAAACTTATATTTCCGAAAGGAATCTTTGACACCTCGAGTTTGAGGAAAATTTGAATGATTTTTTTGGGCTATAACATAGGCTTAACAGGCTGCAAACTTAATTTCTCTACATCTGACTCAGTGGGAAACGTACTTTTCCATCTCTGACTTTGGTACTTGATGTACATTGCTACATGGTGACAATGGTTGTTTTTGTCTTGGATTTATTTCTATTATAGCAGCCTGCTTATTTACAGAATCTCTTACAAATAGTTTAAACTGTCATTTGATCTTTTTCATAATTGATAGAGTGACGCATAATAAGTGAAACAATGATATTTATGTAAGCGTGCAAATTCCTTATGACAATCCCAGTGGTACAAACTTACCCCGTAGAAACCTCTCTTGTATGTAACAACCTAAGGTACGTGGCCTTTGTTCAAGTTATTAACTTTAAAAAAAAATATGTGCAGGTGGACGCTGTTTCAAATAAACAAAAATCTTCCATATCACAAAATGTATTTATAACAGTTTTTATTATTACCTCACCATAGTTCGATATAAACTTTAAGAACTGAATATGTATATGCATCCTATACATTGTGCAAAGTGATCTTGTAGGAAGAAGTAATGGACTTAAGGGTACTTTACGTTACTCGATTTCAACATCCAGTGTTTCACATGATTAATTAGTAGGCGGTCATTTGCCGCAAAGTGTCCTACGGTTTGTTTGTTTGTTTGTTTGTTTTGGAATTTCGCACAAAGCTACTCGAGGGCTATCTGTGCTAGCCGTCCCTAATTTAGCAGTGTAAGACTAGAGGGAAGGCAGCTAGTCATCATCACCCACCGCCAACTCTTGGGCTACTCTTTTACCAACGAATAGTGGGATTAACCGTCACATTATAACGCACCCACGGCTGGGAGGGCAAGCATGTTTGGCGCGATGGGGATGCGAACCCGCGGCCTTCAGATTACGAGTCGCACGCCTTAACGCGCTTGACCATGCTGAGCCCTGTGTTCTGCGGGTCAAAGTATAAAATTGTTATAGGTCAACAAACAACTTTTCATATCAGCCGTATGATGGCTGTTGGAGTTTGTTGTGTTACAGAAAATTTGATATTTTTAATACGCTTTTAACAAATAATTCTAAGGTTGTTGCTTCAATCAAGAAAGGGACGTCAAGCGGTAAGTCATTTTTGTTGTAGTTCACTTTTTCAATGTTACGTAAAACAATATATGCTGAAAAAAAGTCCTTATTCTAAAGACAAAAAACGGTCAGCTTATTCAAATAATTAGAAAAAGACAAAAGCTCTAACCTTGTGGTGATTATACAAACGGGCTGTTGTTTCTTTCAGAATGTGTTGAATATTTTGCCCGAATGCCTTCATTATAGATGACGAGTGGTAGCGTGTTCAAGATTAGGTTATATTGTTTGTATTTGTCTGTGTAAAGACCGAATAGCAGAAAAATGTTCAAGTTCGTCACCCTCATTGGAATCACAATGATTGACTCCTCAGAACTGTTTACAGCTCAGAGGTTAAAGTAGTCAGCTCTGAGTTGTAAAAAAAGCCTGTCTCTTAATATTTCATTTCTCTATTAGTAATGAAAGATGACTCCATTCGTACAGATAAATAATAAATATACATACACAGTTATTACAAATTAATCAGATAGAAAGTAATAACAATAAATGGTAAGATTAACTGTATGTTCCATCGCAGTAGGAAAAGATCCTTAGTACGTAGTCTCTCTAAACGTTGATAAAATAAGTGATCGATACATGAAACACTGACACCATATACACAGGCTTGACGCAGATTTATCTGACCTTTGAGCTTTAATCATATGTAGGAGATTGACAGCAATTTGCGTAATGTACGCCTCGCAGCCGACACTGAATATGTCAGAATGACGTAACGTTCTGAATCAGATGCTTGTTCGATAATCTATAATAATCGAATGATGCTAAGAATATCAAAAATGTATGATATTAAACACAAACATAATAGTAAAATTATATATCAACATGAGTTGTTTTTGTACATTATATCATAATGTAGCTAACTCATGATAAATTCAAACATTTATATTTTTTTCACAAAAAGCGCTACATCAAAGAACTACAGTATCTGTTTCTAATACAATAACCATGTACAAAAAGTATACAAAATTATCGAACCCGCGACCTTCAGATTACGAGTCGAGCGCCCCACCCACCTGACCATGCAGGCCCCAACCCGTTAAATGACGAGGTATATTTAAACATAATTAAAACAATGTACGTTTAATAACAATGATATATTTCAAAATATTACAATAATTTGAACATATAATAACTTTTTAAATTTAAAACCAAGTCAAATATCTATTCTGTTGTTCCGCCATGGCCAGATGGTTACAGAGCTCGACTCGTAATCTGAGGGTCGCGGGTTCGAAGTCCCGTTACGCCAAACATGCTCGCCCTTTCAGCTATGGGACAGTTATAGTGTTAGAGTCAGTCCCACTATTCGTTGGTAAAAGAGTAGCCCAAGGGTTGGGCGGTGATGATTAGCTGCCTTCTCTCTCGTCTGACAGTGCTAAATTAGGGACGGCTAGCGCAGATAGCCCTCGTGTAGCTTTACCCGAAATTCAAATCTATTCTGTCTGAATCTTACAATCATTTAATTTTCATATATTTGACACTTTTATATTAAAAGACAAACTATTATTATCTACCTTTACAATTTTGGTCAACGCATAGATGCATTGTTACTATCTATACATAGTGACGACAACAAAATAGACGTTTGTTTGCACCCTAACGTTTCCAAGCCTATTGGGCCAATCTTAATTACTATTTGTATGTAAACACTGTGAATTTTATTGGGAATGTCTTGAGGGATTAAAAGTGAACTTAATCCTATTTCTATTTTGTAAGTCCTATTGGTTAATAACTCCAAGCATATTGAGTCAACTTCAGACAATCATGACAATTGATGCTTTATATAATGTTCAGTATTCTAAAGGGATTCAAAATTGAAGTATGAAAGTTGCTGGATTGTTTCTCAAACAACCATGATTTTCTCATGATCAGTGAGATGTAGGATGTTCAAGGGTGGGATTATCTTAAAACCTTTATTTGTTTGTAGATTTTAAAGCAAACTGTAAATGTTGTTTATCGAGAAGTCTTGTTAAACTTTTAAGATAAAGTTCATGTTCAAGATATTTTAACACTTTGAAATATATAATTGCTGTCAAACTTACACTGTTTTAATTAGGCTTAAACATTCCTTGTCATTTAACGAGTATTTCAGATTGTAATACATAAACCAAAAATATAAAGACCTTAATCGTTAATTTAAAATTCTTTTGTACAACGTGGATATGTAAATACATTCTGGATAAGTTTTAACGAACCAACATTCGGGCATAATATTAAAGTGTACAAAAGTTGTACGTTGGTCACAAAAGCCATTAAGGGAAAAAAACATTAATTAAACTCAGTGTTTTAATTAATATGTGAAAGAGAAGTAGCATTTATACTATAGATGTGAAGACTAATTCTGTTATGTTTGTGGAATAATATGAAAGGGTAGTTTTATCCTATATAAAAACAAGTAAATTTTTAATCATACAAAACCTTTCCCCAAACAACTGTAAGTTTAATACATTGTTATTTCATTAATTTGGCATTTTAATTTGCAACATCGATATAAAATTCAGTTTAATGTTTAACAAGAGGTTGTAATTTGAATAAAGTAATCGTTTCGAATTTGTGGAGATTGGATAAATTTATTATTTTATATTTTGAAATGAAGTACATCATAGGGTGAGATGTTGTAGTAAATGTATTTATAATGTTTTAAGGTTAAAATCAAGTAGACTTATAGTGCCTACTTATATTTGAAATATAGAAAAACAACCTCAGCTACATTAAAACGTATCATTTCAGTAATTATCACACTATTTTTTCAGCTCCACTATCCATTCATTTTATGTTTCATCTAATAGTAGCACTCACCATTATGTATTTCTGTCTACGCCTCTGATTTCACCAAATTATTTTTAGAATTATCTCTCGTCGAGAGAGTTAAGTCTTACACTAAGTTATTAGTGTTTTAAAACAAAGTTACTTTAATGTGATTTAAGTTTTGAAGTGATTCAGTAAATAACACAAAAGAGTATGTAATGAAGGATCCGTCAGTAAAATTATGTCGAACGTTTATTGACTCATCTTCGAGCCATAAAATAACTTCATTAAGTTTTAGTTGCATGATGTGCTAATTCGTTTGCTACAGTATAGTAAAGTTTACTTGTTTGTAATTAAGTGCACACTACACAATGGCCTATCTTTGATCTGCCCACCACTGGTGTAGAAACCTGCAAGTCCACAGAAATACTGCTGTACCACTAGGAAACCAGTACAATTAAAAAAAGAACAAATAAACTTCATATCGTCAAACGTTGATTTAAATATAAACACAATTAGTAGTTGAACACTAAAAATAAACTTTACTCATTCATTTAGCACAGTCACTTGTACTGGTATTACACATTCTTTAGTCTCTGAATTATCGAGTTTGGTTGTTTTTTGTTCTGCTTTACTGTCGTTTGTTATATCATTGTAGTGTACATTTTAATATGAGAGATTACTTTACTTGTTAGAAACTTAGATTTTTGTGTTCTGATCTTAGTTTTCTGTCAAATAATGTTCAACTTTATTCAGCTTTAATATTTGATTTAAGAATTATTAAGTGAATTCTATGTAAACTGGAAACAAAATAAATATTCTTAAACCCATTACGGCTGTTACATAATATATTGGAATACCTTTTACGTATAAAGGATTAGCACTTTTACATCTGTTCATATATTGTTTTGTCCATTTCTCGAGAGCAGAACTTCCAATAATCATGTATTCTTGTAATTTCAGTCTCTGATTTTGGAGTTTATATTGAACGTTGTTGTAATTGGTTACCATTTTTTGTGTTGTTTAACTAGCTCTTATGTGGCCTTCTTTAATTTCATCAAAGTCCAAGATAAATCCACAAAAGAAAACTACATAAGTAGCATGCATCTAACAGACCGTAGAAAACTGGTCATCTCTTTATTTTCATTTAATATAAGTAACCCTTTAGCATTTGATTAACAGTATCCACTTCGGTGCTAATCCTGTTGTAATTTAGGGCCATCACCAATTTGCTGGCTCTTTCTTGTTGATTATGCATAATATTTAGCAATACAGCAAAGTTTCCATTATTTGGATAATATGGAGTGTAGTGAAAACAACTTCAGTTAGGAACTCTACACCTTTTCCGATTGCAGTTCATCTCTACTTTTTCCTCATCGTAACAACCATTGATAGTCACTTATCCAGTAATTTCTAGGCCACCTTCAACTCTCAAACAAATTATCAGAAGTAATATTCTCTCTTTTTATTTCTAACCCTTGTGATTAGTTACTTATTACTGATTATATATGCTGTTGGTACAAACCATTAATAAAGAGTCCACAATCCTTCATTGGAGATGTTATTTTATAAGATATTTTTAATGTGTTTGATTTTCTAGTCGTTCTACAACACTGTGAAATCGAAGGCATTTTATGAATTCCGTTAGTATGTCATTGCTTTTGAATATTACGTATACTGTTGTCCAGGTCCCAGATCATGTTTAATTGTTCCGCTTTTTGATTTATAAATACCAGCTAGCACCATCACACCAAAAACAGCACATATCGTTAGAAGTCAACAGCACAGCCTTTCCTTTGTTGTGTGATATTCCACTACACCTTACGTGACGTTATTCTTCATAAATTGATTAAATGTGGATAATGCTGTATTACTGTCTCTTTATAGACGACTAGGTAAACTTAAAGTTTATTTACAAATATTTGGAAATTAACTTCTTCCAGTTATCCTCTGTCTGGATATCATCATACGAGTTCTACCATCAATCTTATTTGAGTTATACTAGTGCTGTGATCAACACATAAATAATCTTCACTCTCACTACTTCACGTTTTATGATTACAAAACATTCAGAACTGTCTACAGTTACTACAATTTTAGTCCTGGGACTCATTAGGTAAAAATCAGAAAGAAAGGTTGAAACTAGAAACCTAATCAGAGTAAAAATGTAATTTTTTTGTACACAAGGGTGATTCAGTATGGTTTTATAGGAAATATGATTGGCTACGATATAAAGGATTACTGCATATTTAATATCTAAATATATTTCTCAGCTCGTCACGTTAGTAACGTGACACATATTTTCTGTTCCTTTGGGTTCTTTATATCTCGTCTTTTGAGTAGAATATGGTGCATTGAGTTACTATGTATTAGATCTTACTATTTACAGCATGGTGGAATAGGTTACAGCGGATTGGGTCCTATTTAATAGAATGTCATATATTAGCTATTGCGTATTGGATCATAACGAGTAGAGTGACGAATTAGTTAGTTACCGTATTTTTCATCCATCTGATTAGAATACGATGCATTAGTTACTGAGTATTGAATCCTGTTGTGTAAAATACAATGCACTATTTACTATGTATCACTCATTGCGTATTGGATTATATTGAGTAGAGTGTGATATATTAATTACTGTATATTTCATCCTTTTGATTAGAATATGATGTATTAGTTACTAATTATTGGATCCTATTGAGTAAAATATAATTCATTAATTACAGTGTATTGGAATTCTATATAGTAACATATGATGCAACGATTTACTGCGTATTGAATCTTATTGAATAGAATACAATGCGATGGGTTACTGCGTATTGAATTTTATTGAGTAAGACAGGATGTAACGTGTTTTATTGTATACTGCATTCTGTTCAGTACTTTAATATTTTGTCTGCTACCAAACTCAGCGTCAAAAAAAAAAAAAAAAAAGATTTGTAACTTTCTGTGGGCTCAATAACCAAAATAATGAGGTTTATAATGAAACTGACGTATAAATATATTAAAAAATAATCCGTTGGAGGTAACTAAACTGCACGAAAGCAATAAGGAAAATACCCCATTCATATTTTGTTTTCAGAACTCGTATTACCATTTTTCTATCGTAAGTACCTTATCTAGATTTTCTAGTCAAGAACGTGATTCGTCATTTTATTTTCGTAAAGACTGTTTATCCATGTGCCTTTTAGAAGGTTATGGTTTTTGCATGATTTCATTCCAATATTCTTTGCTCTGTCTATTTATAGACACAAGTATTCAATCTAATTTAGGCACACAGATGTAGAAGACGTAATAAAAATCCTAAATTACTAAAACGTAAAATTTATCACACATTTTTCCTTACCCTGTTGGTTTTCTGTATAAAATGAAACACATTCAGTCAAGAGAGATTAGATATGTTATTCATTACATCTTCGAGGATTTCATAAATAATATATTTCTTACCTTAAAAAAACTGGTCTCTCGCTTTTCTTTTATTATATTAAATTTTCAATATCTCATAAAGTTCTTAATTTAGGAAGATAGTTCATTCATTTTTATTTTATACTGTATTCCTAATAAATGTTAGGAATATGACTCAACATTTTTCTGTTCTTTTGGATTCTTTGTAATGTCATCTAGTCCTAATGATTAAGATCATTCATCATTTTGTCTGTTGCGTTTTCAATTTCTTATGCAATTCTTCAAGCCAGGAATATGGTTCTTAATAGTTTATATAATAAGGTGTTCATAGTTTAGTTAAATTATGTGGAAATATCTCATTCTGTTCTTCTGGCTAATTAGGGAAATTGAGCTAGCTTATATTTTCCTCCCATCTGGTTTAGTTACTAAACATCATGTACTTATTCAAGTTAAGAATCGTTTCATCCTGTCTTATATTCTGCTACATAACTTTCGTATACTTATTCAGTGCTCATGAGTATGGCTCAAATTTCTCTTTTCCTTTCTGTAAATCCGTTATCTATGTCAGGTAAAGAATATTTTTAATCAGTTTCGGATTCATCTATAAACATTATACATAATTTCTTCACGCTGGGAAAGTGGTTCATCGGTCTCACTTTAGTGATTCATTTTATATTTATCTCTTCAGTTTAAAGATGGCTTATGTTTTGTTGTTGTTGTTGTTACGCTGTAAATTCGTCATTTAATGTTTAAGATGAAGATTGTGTTTCGTCATTTATTCTTTAATGTTGGTTATTTTTGACTCCATAAATTAATATAACCTGAAGTTTAAATAGAAATTTCAACACATTATTTATAGCAATTTTTGTAATTTCTACTCTATTTTATTTCATTTAAAAATAGCAGTTAAAAATGTAACATATAATTTGTACGAAGTAATGTGTAAAGAACATAGTTTGGGGTTGAGAGAGGTGAGAAAAAGGTCAGCTTTTAGTCAGTCTCTAATGGATAAGGAGGTTACAGCACTCAAAATATTGAAGTGAGCAGTAACTTTTCTGTTCAACCAGTATAGAGATAAAGGTGCCACCTGTAATTATGATGTATTGTAATCAGATGCGGAGTTAAAAGGTCTGCGAAGTAAAAACAAAGGAACGTCTTAGGCGTGGATTTGCGAAAACAATATAAAAGATAGGAGTTCTATCAAAGAAAGTATATTAGAGGTAATAGAGAATAAATCGGTAGGAAGTGTTTGAAGATTCTGATATTTTTCACTTTTAATTTTTATCCAGCATGTTTTTAACAGTAAGTTACTTTAGAACAAACAACGTTTTTCTTAATCTCAACTGTTTCTTTTCGATTTGTTTGTTTGTTTGTTTTGAATTTCGCGCAAAGCTACATGAGGGCTATCTGCGCTAGCCGTCCCTAATTTAGCAGCGTAAGACTAGAGGAAAGGCCGCTAGTCGTTATCGCCCACCGCCAACTCTTGGGCTACTCTTTTACCAACGAATAGTGAGATTATAATGTCCCCACGGCTGAAAGGGCAAGCATGTTTGGTGCGACGGGATTCGAACTCGCGACCCTCAGATTACGAGTCGAACGCCTTAACCCACTTGGCCATGCCGGGCCTATCGTTTAAGAATTTAGTCTTATATCTAGAAATAAATGGTGTAGTTCATCCTATTACGGTGTTGTTTATAAGTATAATTTGTGTGTGTTTGTGTGTATGTTTAAAAGCAAACTTCTCACATCAGTTCACAAAAATCTAGCTCTAAAGATGGCGCGTCGAGCGATCCTGATATAATTCCAATGCATGAAGATTCCTCTGGTAAGTTTGTTACATGAGTCTAATAAGTGTTGGTATTTGTAATAATGTTTGTTATTAGTGTGTGGAATTGAGAAGAACTTTTATATTCTAATAACAAATAAAATGTTGAGTTTAACGACAGAAATATTGTCTTTGCAAAAGAGTTTTTTATTCATTAACGTAGAGTTTCTACATTGTTTCTTGTGCTATATTTTTAAAACATCTCAGCGAAAAGTATCATAGAAACTGTCAGAATTGAAAAGCCTTTAGACATTGTAGAGAATACTGGATTGAAAAAAAAAAACTCTTTCAGATTGTAAAACTAACATAAACTGTAACCTCAATACTAATAAGCAAGTAATTAAATAAGTAAATAATATCATGAAATAAGATATGCAAGCTGGGAAATAAGAGGTTGAAGGTCATTAGAAACTTCAAAATTCTATATGATCAAAATTTAACTATTTGAGCTTATCTGATCCTTATACTGAGTCATAATGTTATAATAATACCCTATTTAATGGAATTATCAAATTTATTCATGTAGAAAAAAATTACATGAAAATCTAACGATGTTCGTACGCATAATTTAGAATATTAAGTACGATGAGAAAACCTAATCAGATGTTTTGTTTCCAACTTTTACATCTGCTATTCCTTATTACACTCTTGGCCTGATTCACTATTTAAGGAAACTAGTGAATATACTGTTGTTAATATTGAATTTTGATTACTAGACTGTCAAGCCCACCATTTATTTTTTACGGTTTTAAGGGTTTTTTTTTGCATATCTATCAATTGAGTACAATAGATTCTTAAACTAACCCAACTGAGTGAAAAATAAGGTTTACGATTTCAACCTTATATCTTATTTTCTTAGAATGCCTTCTCGGCTTAGAATCATGCAATGTCTCAATTACGTTACACGGTGTGGTTAATATAGTTCGCCAAGTGCAATGGAATCTTTGTGAAAAATATTATTTAATATTACATTAACTACACTGTTTAAGTTTTGGTAGCACAAACTTCAGAACACAGTTTTTGTTGTTCCTTCAGTATTAAAATACTCAAGTTAATATATATTTTTCTTCACATAATGTTTCATTAACTTTCCAAAACAATTTTGTCTTATTAATCAACAATATTTCCGGGTATTGTACTAACTTTTATACGATATTAAGAGGAGTATATTTCGAATGAATGACTTAGAAATGTGTACTTTGTCACACTGGGAGTGTTATTAAACGAATTATTAGATAATTTAAAACATGATTAAAACATTCTTTAACGTATACTGAGGTATGCATTAGGTCTTAAAACACTTTCTATACCTACAGTTATTCTTTTATTTAGATGAGTAGACTTGCTTCTACTCTTTAGTTTCAAGTGTAAAAGTTTTCTATGTAAATATACTACTACGGCTTATATTGCAACTTGATACAACAATATGTTACGTTACACTTGTCATCCTGTTACAAAAATAATAATAATAATAACGAAATTCTAATTAATTTTGTTGTATCAGCTAAACCCTATCTTTTCTTCTGCTTTACGTATTTCGTTACTTTGTATTATTCAGTGTGTTCTTAAACTTGAACTGTATTAACTCATTTGTAAGTAAAACTTGTAAAATACTATATCTCAACTGTTCTTCCACGACAGATTTGTGTTTAAAAATCCATACTTGTTTTTTTGCTTGATTGGAATTGCTGAGTTTACTTTATTACTTATTTTATTTAAACAATTCTGATTTAGTAACGTTTATAACCTCGTTGAATATCTTACCGGATCAAGAGAAAGCAAAGCAGCAAGATGTAAGTGTTAAGTCATCTGTAGCAGCTCTGACCACTGTTGTAAGTTAAATAATTTCAACTATGCGTTGTACTGATTGTTTCTTAATAATGTTTCACATTTCTTTTAATGCAACACGTTTCATTAATTCGTCACAAGTTTTATACCCTAAAATTCTTCAGTTCTTGCACAATCGAGAAAACAAAGTCTTTGAATACATAATATATACTTTGAATACATAATATATACTACATTATATCTCAGAATTTATATTAAATCCTCATAGTTTACCTGTACTTATTCAATATAGTAAAACTTTCGTAACAGAGACGCCTAAAGTTTTCAAGTATTCCCAACAGGTTAATCAAAGCCCAAAAGAAGTCGTTACTTCCCATCGCAACTGCATGAAACGAGAATTTTTAACATCTGCTTCTTTGATCAACCATCATCCACGGTTTTCAGGAGACGCAAAAAAATTCAACAAATTTTTAACCCAAAATGAAGAAGAGTTAAAAAACTTTGTGGGAGAGCTTCAGGTTTTACTATTTAATACATGTCTTAACATCTCTCTATACTTAGTACTTAGTGCATGCATAGATAAAATATTACAGAATTTTAAATCTCAGATGATTAACACCATCCCAAAATCGTAATGCATTGTTATTTTATCGTAATATCCAACTTATTTCTTGAATAAGTATGTGTATTGTAAGTTTTATTATAATAAGTTATTATTAATGTAAGGAAATAACTTAGATATTTACAACAGTTTCATGTCTCTTATAAAATAAAATAGATTATGTTTACTTACACAGAATTTCAAAATATTTAAATTTTCATTTGATATTTTTCTAGGTTATCGACGAAGTGACACAAGCGTCAACCACCGTTTAATGGATATATAAAGTGTAATTTAATTAGAGAAAGACGTTTGAACTTATTGAACAAGAGGTTGTGAATGGATTTCCAAGATATCGGTACTCCGTGCCTTCTATTACTTGTGATTTTTAGTAAGGTCATCCAGTTGTTAAAAAACACAATAGTTTAAATAACATTTTTAAGTATCAAAACTTAATGGCTTTCAAAAGGTTTTATATAAATATTTCTTTTATTCATCAAAAGGTAAAAATAGAAGGTTTCCCTTTTTTTCAGTAATATTACAGAAAATTTTATTTCTAAATTTGGAATTGTAGTAAGAACAACTTACGGTTCATGAATAAAACAAGTAGACTTTGAATGCGACGACAAAGAACGTTTTGCATTATGGCGACAAACAGATCGAATTTTATATAGCTTTTAATATTTTCATGGACTGTTTTGTAACTGGTGTGTTACGACATGTTTAAGCTTTGTTTTTTGTGGTAGTTAAATAAAGAACTAATATAAACTATATTTTGTGTAAATATAGAAATCTGTTTTATCAGAAGTATTCATATTGCGAAAATATTCAGAACGAAATATTTAACTAATTCTGTAATAGTCTTTAAACTTTAGAAGGGGAAGTTAAAAGCTAGAATAAAATCACCCAGAATTATTTTATTATGATAATCTTACCGCGTTACTGACAGTCGATCAAACAAGCATGCGCACAACGATTATTGCTGTTTGAGAAATTAGAAATTCAATTCACAGTTTTGAGACATTTATTATATTAAAAAAAAACAACTCGTTAACACTTTGAATACTTTTGATTGATAAGACAAACAAGAAAATAGCAGTCTTGAAGTATAGGCCTTTTTGGCCTCCATATGGCCTTGGCTTTATGGTGAGATCTGAATGTCTGACGTCATATACCGTTGAACTTGTAGCTTCACAAATTTTTCACGTCTTGATCAAAAGTGGCGCTCTCTAGTGTCCATGATTTCACATGCGTTATAGCCATTTTCGATTTTGATCTCAATACGCGATCAGTCAGAAAACATATTACCAAAACTATTAGGCAGATAAAACGTGATTTGATTTCTTATCATTTTTTATTTTGATATTACATAAAACATATATTGCTATTCAATATAATTCTCTGCCACCTGAGGCACTCTGCATCTTGTGAGATCATGTTCATGTTTAAACTGTACTTCAGTTAACAATTATATGGTTCCATATTTATGTTAAAGTAACTATTCTATGCATTCTTGCATTATAGTTTCATAAATACTAAAGCAATTGTTAATGTTCATGAACTTTTAATTGTACTGTCTTAATCCATACCAACGTTGTGCACAGATTTTTAATACGAGTTCAACGACAAGATAAATGATTAATACTTTTTGCAATTAAAGTCAAATCAAAAACTACATAACAGTAGTTTGGTTTAAAACAACGTACATAAACATTAATGGCCATGTTTAGAATTAAGCAGTGAAAACATTGACGATATATTCCAGACTACAGCTGAATACATTTCGTTGTTATTGATAAGAAACAAGACGAGATAAGTAAGAAAAACAACTGGACACAAGCAAACGGGAGAGGATCGACCAGTGTTAAAGACAATGTGGCTTAGCCTGTCAACACCTTATGATATAACTGTATGCACCAAGTTCAGTAACATACTCTCTCTCTCTCGGTGTAAGGGTATGATATGTTCGTACCCTGGAGGGTCAGGTTCAGTAACACGGAACAGTCAGTTTGCTTGTTTTGAATTTCGCACAAAGCTACGCGAAAGTCATTTGCACGAGCCGTTCCTAACTTAGCAGTAAAATCCCAGAGGGTAGGCGACCAGTTATCACCATTCACCGCAAACACTGGGGCTACCTTTTTACCAACGAATAGTGGAATTGATCGTAACATAATAACGCATCCACGGATGAAAAGATAAGAACATTTGGTAAAATGGAGATTCAAATTCCCAACACTCAGATTAAGAATCGAACCCTCTTAACCATCTAACCATGCCGGGTCACCAGAACAACCAGCTATGGAATCCATTTAACCGCACAGGGATTGGAAACAACAATTCTTTCAGCTAATATTCAGTTTCAAACATCCACAAGAAGGTGCAAAAGTTCCAAAACACAAAAAATATATTGTTTTTCACAACTTTCAGCTGCATAGAAAATAAAAATAAAAAGTGCGCTGTCAAATCAGTGAGACCTCATCGAACATAGTAAATAACAGAAAGTAATGTTAGGTCTGTTTTGTTTGTAGTTAAAGATACACAGATAGCTATATGTTCTCTGCCAATAACGGATATCGAAACTCGGTTTCTAGCGTTTTAAATCTCTAGACACACTGCTGTGCCACTGGAGGCACAGCTCTAATTTAATAAAATATATACTGCATTAGTTCATGTTCTTTAACTGTTGATGAAAAAAAGCAATCACAGCAAACTTTAATATCCATGTTGAGTCAGCGATAACTTTGCGTACTAACAATAGTATAATCCGGGGTTCAATTCCTCGATATGAACTCAGCACAGGAAAGGTAATTTTATTTACGTTACGTGCAAAACAGTTTTGATACTAACATTTTATTAACGTATTATGTGTATATGAATTTGTACCTTTAAGTCATACTTTATGAAATACAATGATTATCGGTATTGTTTCTTCGTCTATAAATTATTCATCTACTTCACTTAAGAGGGCGTTTATTAGAAAAACCTTTTTCTGCAGAGGCTTTTGTAAAAACAAACAAAAAACACGACTTCCCCTTTTTACTCAATTAACCCTCCAGTGGCACAGCAGTGTATGTGCAAACGCTAGAAACTGAGTTTCGAAACATGTGGTGGGCAGTGCACAAATAGCCCATGGTGTAGCTTTTCTGCTTAACTTCAAACAAAAACAAAGCTACTCAACTAAACAAAAGTTGTACCTCTTTTCCTAGGGAGAGAATGTTAAAGACAACACTTTAAAATATTTGTTAAAACATGCATTTGGTTGTAATAAGTAGTCAAATTGAAATTTCTGAAATGATTGCTATTACATAACAGTTGTCATCACGAAAAAGCCATTAAGATGGCACCTAAAGATTGTCGTGTACACTACCACGCGGTGCCAGAAACATATATTAGAGCATGATGTGTAGAGGAACCAGAAAGAAGACATCTACTGGTTGTCGGTTACGTAACTTCTTCAGTACCATAAAAGGGTATGTGATGAGAGGATAGCCATCATATCCGATGACAACCATCACAGAGGAGTCATGGCAATGATGACTAAGAAAACACCAAAGAAAAGGTTACAAAAAGTGAATAGATCGCAATATTTATACAGTTTTGCATTAAAACGTTCATCTAACAGATTAATGAAGTACAATATGCCACTTCGATATATTGAAGCAAAGAAACCCGTTACTTAGATCAAATAGCATTGTATTGGCATGAACCATTTTTAGAATAGGTGTTTTCTAACTTAATTAACGTAAATAACGATGTTTTATTTTTTAAATTTATTATTGTGTGTTGATAAATATACTATTTTAAAACATTACAAAATTTTAGCTTCGGTAACTGTGAATATTGGGAGTGAGAAACTGAAAAGACATTCTTGTTGTGCAGATATTTAGTTGAATGGAGTGTAACTGTCTGTTGTAAAAACACAAGTGTAGAGGACGACGTGTGGAAAGTTGTCTGCCTTTTGTCTTCTGAAGATTATTTGATCATTTTAAGATTTTTGCTACCCGTATAATCCAGGATTTTTTTTTGACCAGTTGAAATTTTACAAAAATAAATGATCAAATGAAATTCAAGGTCCAACCTTTCTAACTTGTATGTGTACTAAGAATACAACCCATGTGTTCAAGGAAAATCCTGAAATAGAATAAGGATTTCATTTAGATCAAAGTTTTAAAGTATTTGGGTTCTCAGTCAGTATTACACGATGATTTTACTTGTTGTAGAACCCAAGAATAGATAAAGGACTTATGTCCGCATTAAGCCTTTAATGAATTGTAACCTACACTCCAAATGAACTTACAAAAGTAACAGCCTAATGAGAATCATATTCAATGCATTTTACGTTATTAAAAATGTATTAGAAACCATACGATTTAAGCACTTCAATGAAATCTTCCATTGGGCAAACAATTCGTTAAATCAAAGTTAAGTATCTTACAAGCTTGGATTTTATGAACTTGATCCAATATGATTTTGCTACATCAAAGTTACTTTAAATTCTGTTCCAAGAAAAAAACACAGGATAAGAAGTATTAACTTAACTGTAAATTAATCACATATTTTCTTTTCATTTGTGTCTTTCATTTTTCAACCATTCTTATCACTTCAAAAGCGTTTGTCTGAAGATTGTTAAATATCATTAGCTTGTACTAAAAACAAAAAGATGAGAACAACAATTAAACAAAGTTAATTTTAACTTTTCCTCTATATTAACATTAGTATCAACAAATTTTACCTTTTCATGAGTAGCCCAAGAGTTGGCGGTGGGTGGTGATGACTAACTACCTTCCCTCTAGTCTTACACTGCTAAATTAGGGACGGCTCGGTGCAGTGGGCTAACAACCTACTCACTTAAATACTTGTTGAAGAATCCGCAAGCGATTGCGGCCCTATGTTCCTAGATGGAATCTAATGGTGATAATTAACTAAATAAACTATAAGGCTTATACCTACTTATTTATCTTCTGTGTTGATTCTTTGAGTGAGTTTATGGACATTTCAAGAGGATAATACCAGCAGTTGTGCAAGTTAGTTTTCTTTGGGTGTTTAGCTCTCTTGAATTTAAGAATAGTTAAGTACTGCACAAGGACCTTGGTCTGACAAAATTTACAACACAATATAAAACAGTAAATAAGCCAGTAAATTAAATATTTAGTCTTTATAATGAACAAAGATTTTGTTTCACTTGTTTTATTTTGTTTATTTGCATTCACTTTGATGACTGTGTTAATTTTAATATTTTATATAGAATTTCCGAAATATGCAGTTTACGAATACTATTAACTACTTTATATTAATGCACCTGAATACCACAACACAATTAACTAGTCAACGAAAGATTGTATTTTCACATGAATTGTAACATTGTATAACGAGGACAAAATCCTAATTTATTTAAGTGTGGCGTAGTTGAATGTGTTCTTAAAGCATTTTACGTTTTCAGTACCAATAATTTTATTCGCCCATAGGGAAATCTTTCTTAAACGTTTAACTTAGTAAATCCCAAGTGACTGTTCCATTCGAAAATAAAACCCTGGTGGGAACAAGACTGATGTAATTAACTACGTTTCTCGAATTCGATTTGTATTTTAAATGATTTTCCTACTAATATGTGATGGTATACTCGTTTCAAGAAACTATTACATTATGTAAAAATAAAATTGTCAGATTCATTTTTGCTAGTTGCCATAAAGTTATATCAAACGCAATATGCAACTTTATAATTTTGAATTTAAGATTTAGCTTAAATTATATAAGACAAAGTGGTTTTGTTTTCTCTGTAATTTAAAGACTATCCGTCACAAAAAAAACTACTTACTTTGTTCAATTACAAAATCTTTGAATAAAAAGATATTTATGTTGCTTTTCACTCGGAGAGAAGTTCTCATACAGTTGGTTAACTTTCAGGTAGATTTTACAGGCAAGTCTAACGAGAATTTGTATCATTATAAATAGCACCTCGAGAATAATAATTATTAAAATGAATATAAACTAAGCCAAATAATTGTGCATTTATAACATTCTAATACCAACTTGACGGTACTGTTCACTGAAAAAAAGACTTTTCAAATGTAAATTATAAAACTGGATTTAACTAAAATGTCTAGTGTTGTCAAAGGAGAATACTTAAAGCTTGTTATTTTATCATTTGGTCTATAATTGTAATTGATCTTGAAGATTAGATTAGTTGTATTTCAAATCTTATTTGTATTGAATCTTCCTACATAAAAGAAAATTATGTTTCAAAATTGAATAGAAGTTAAGTGTGTTTAACAATCCAGACAGAACTGAAAATAATGTTTACAAACTGATAACAGAATGATTGATTGGTTTGAGAGAACTATTGGATACACAAGACTGTTCAGTTTATGGTTTATTTAGTAATTTAACATTTAACGACTTTCTAATTTCCATACTAAGAGTTTTAAAAGATAATTATTTTAAAAGCTATAGTTATGACAAGTTTCGTTACGTATCTGTGTACGAATCGTATGTCGTATATGATGTTTAATAGGTGTACTGGGCTGATATAATCGTACTCGAATCTTCGAAGTTTTCTCATTACGTAAAATATTTTATTACTAGAGAGCTGGATATTTCTACATTTTTTTCGTTGTATGTTATAAATACTTGCAGATATAGAAAGGACGTGTGGTAGGTTAGTAAGCTTGTTTGTTTTGAATTTCGCATAAAGCGACACGAGATATGCCTGCACTAGCTGTGCCTAATTTAACAATGTAAGACTAGGGGGTTTGGTTTGTTTAAAATTTCGCACAAAGCTACACGAGGGCTATCTGCGCTAGCCATCCCTAATTTAGCAGTGTAAGACTAGAGGGAAGGCATCACCGCCAACTCTTGGGTTACTCTTTAATCAACGAATAGTGGGACTGACCGTCATATTATAACGTCCCACAACTGAAAGGGCGAGCATGTTTAGTGTGAAGTGAATTCGAACCGCGAACCTCAGAATACGAGTCAAGCGCCCTAACGTTGCTAAGCCAGGCCAAGGTAAGTTAGTGAAAGTAAAACTGAAAGTGAAGTTGGACTGTGTAACTATTAGTTCACCCATAATGGACGATTTCTAAGGTGAGTATTGTAATAATAGAGATAGAAAAGAACTTATTCTGTTAAATAGTGTTCTAAATTAACTGAACGTGCTTGTGTGGACTTTGACAAAAAGGAGAAAATTATTTAAAACCCTGGATACAACTGTAGCAACTAACAATTATAGTGATGATTATGAAGTGGGTTTCACAGCTTGTAACAGCAGAGATAGAAAAGAATAATTCGTCTTGTAAGTTGGGTTTTAAAGTAACTGAACCAGTTTGAGTAGACTTCTTAACAAAAAAAAAGAGAATTATTGAAGCTCTAGTTTCAATTATGGTAAACAAAAGTGTTAAGAAGTGTTGTATATACATTTAACTTATTTAGGATATATATATATTATTTTAAAACAAGTGGATTATGTGTTGTCTCTTCATTGTAGATATTTATCATCAACAAGTCACAGACACCTACTGTAAAGAATCCGGCCTTATAGAGCCTAACAAGGATGTTCAATATAGAATTCAATTTATATCAAGCTCAGCGTCTTACAAAACAATATTGGCCTGGCATGGGTTGATAGTTAGGGCACTAAACTCGCAATCTGTGAGTCGTGGGTTCGAATCTCTGTCCCATTAAACATGTTAACTTGTTCTTCATGTTATGTTTAGTTAATGAACAAGTAATAGCAACGCTTGCTCGAAAAGACACTCTGATGAAAAAACTAACATAATATAACCTAAGTTTATCCAAGATCCCACTACCTTGGGAACAAATCCTTGTGGAATGAATGTTACTTGTTAATCAAATGACGATTTTAGTCGTTCCTATGCAGAACTAACACAGTCATGCAGTGGTTTTATTGTCTTGAAATTTTCACATATTCTACAATGATTCCTGTACGCTGAATCCGAAAATAATATATATTTTTCTCCATTACCTACAGATTTCTCATAAAATAACCCATTTTCATTGAAATCGGGTCACATTTTGTTATACTTAAATGTTGACAACCACCCGTTATAAATTTGTCTAAACCAACTGTGATGTGAGAGTCTTATTAATTATTCTAGAACTCAAACATAATAATAAAAATGTTAATTGTGGTAAACAAAATAATAATTTGATGTAAATTAGTTTTTCTCATCCGTTTTGTAGAAAAATTTTACGTGATAGAAAAAATGAATATTATTTTCGAAATATAAAGAGGTCAATTACGAAAAAAACACATTATTGAAACCAAAACAACTTTTAACGAAACTTAAATTCGCAAGCCTATGGAATTAGTCTACCTTGAAAACTAGTGAAGGTGAGGTTAGTTTTGATGCTCTGCTAAAACATCATCGGGTCGTCCGTAGGTTGAATTCACTTGTCAATCACCTAGCAGAGAATATGATATAGTTTCCTTTCTGCAAACTCGCCACAACGTCCGACGGTTAAATTTTTTCAATATGCACCTAACAGAGAATATGGTTTAGCTTACCTACGAAATACCTTATTCGTGGATGATTTCATCCATAGATGGAAGAAGTTTGAAATCTAAAATATTTAATCACGACCCATTTTAAAAGTAAAACTTAATATGATGAGTAGATTAACTTACATCCAATAAAACAAACATGTTTAAGCATTTCTGTCAAGATGAGTCACGGCCTAAGAAAAAAACACCACAACCATGAGAAGTTATATATTTGACAATTTTAATAGTTTGCTCCGTATTTCAAGCGTGATACTTGATAAACAATTGTTTCCTTCCTGTAAATCCCAAACTTATTGGATGACTTAGTAAATTCTAGTACACGTTATTTCTTAAAGTTCAATATATTTTTATTTCCTGTGGTTATCTTATTTACGAACTGCCAGAAAAATCCACTTATTTGAAGAAAGTTCCAGCGAAAGATATGATTCATACTTACTCCATTATATTAAATCCATATTTACTTGAGTCCATAGCATATTTATGTTCTATATGCCAAATGAGTTTATATATACCCTGAAAAGCAAGGTTTGCATTCATTACAAGTAAACGTTTACGTCTATAGACGACTTGGTTTTATCAAATACTTTGAGATAACAACTAAGAATTTCCAAAATAAAGGACATTAATCTAAAGTCAGGATAAGACGAAACGAGCTTGTTAGAATGATTTTTAATAAAATACATTTTTTAAATTCATTAGCCCATTTTATTTGTCAGAAGTAATTTCATGATAGACAACGTTTTAAAAAAGTAAAAATACATTAAGAAGCCCATTAATTCACTTATTATATCATACGTATATACAAATTATAGATAAAAGAAGAGGAATAATTCATGTTACCTTATCGTTGACTTATCACACAACTCAAATATTAACTTGAGACTGTCCAAAGTAGTTTAATGCAACAAACAAACAAAAAGTGTACAAAATTTGAAGATCCCTGTAAATTAATTTTAATGGATGTTTTCAAATCCTTTAATGTAACAAACAACTATAAGTTAAATGTTTGGGGTGATGATCTCAATGTCTCACTCTTCTAGACATAAAACAACTAGACAACGTGAAACCCAAAGTGTCAAATAATGTTGCAAAGGTGTCTAAAGTGATAAGCTTTAAGTTTTATTTTTTTATTATTTTTCACACAGTATTTTGTATCACTTTCAGTTGTTGTCCCTGAAAAATGTTTCTCATGTTTCCACGGAAACCAAGAATAAAGAACATATTTTACCACTCTAGCTGTATATACCTGATGAATAGGTCTTTTTAAGGTTTTAGGGCACTTACAAGAAGTGAAAGACCATTACTATTTCTTTAATATCACTTGTACAGTAAAACTAACTACCATTATTTTTATAATTTATTTTAAAAATTCTCAAAATCCTATGAACTGACATAAATTTTAATCAAATCTCGTGCTGTTGACAGTTTACAAAAAAACTGTATTAAGTATGCAGGACAATAAAGTTTTGAGATAACTTATACCGTGTTCAAATTTTCTTCAATAAAACTTGGAATGTTCAATATATTCCAGGTGAACTTCTATTTCCTTATAACAAGTATTTTTGAGGACATTACCAATTTAAATATGCATTTTGTTTCTAATCACCTTATGGATATTATAAAATAAGGCATTCTGTTACATGTTTTTACTGAAAAAATTTTCAAAATTTTGAACTCGGCTAAAAGTTCTTAACAAATAAACTGTGTCCAGCCTTTAACTCTTGTAATATTGTATTGCAGAGCTGTTCCCGTGTTGAAATGATCGTTTGCTGCACTATTCATAAGCTGGCTTTAGCTTCGGTGAGTTGGATAGTTTGTTGGTTATTTATTAAAACTGAAAAGTCATAAACTATTTGTCATTCTTATTAAAAATATATAATTCTGGGAAGTTTTGTCAGAACTTGGTGTTCCAATATACTCCTGGAGTAAACTAAATCTTTGTCAGAATTTGTATGGTGTTTTGGAAATTTGCTTCGTGTTTTGCTACTGTCCCTGTAGATATATAGATTAGCTGGCTTAGAATGAAGACAAATGTTTTTCCTTTTGTCATCACATGTGTGTTGTTAAATAAAAGTATTTGTTTGGTCACACATCTCCTCAAGCAAATCTATTTGTCTATATACTGTACATGTCATTTTATTATATTGATTATTATCACTATATTATTTAATAGTAGTAATAATTGCTCAATTCCTGGTCATGCCGGACCAGGAGTTGTGCAGACTGTTACTCTGCCAGAATGGATGTGACGGCTGAAATTATGTATTTACACCATGGAATAAAACGATAAAGTTGTAAAACTTTATAAATAGTGACGTATTAAAATAATGAAATGTCATTCATTATTAATATATTGAGATTCAAAAGAACTGAACCTAACAAAAAATACTAAAATATCAAACTGTATTTTATACATCATTTAATTTTAAAAGATACAAAAATATTAAACTATCAAGCTATACTTTATACATCATTTAATTTTAAAAGATACAAAAAATGCGAAAGTTTCCGAAAACATTATATTGTATTATTATTATGTATCATGGATACATAATACACTACCAGAGGTTTCACTTTTCATTAAGTTATTAAAGAATGGATTATGATTATTTACAAAAAATCATGTTAGGCATAATTAACATTCTGAAATTAAAATAATATTTATTCATTAGAATTAAATTATCGGACCAGGTTTTGGTTGTTTATTTGATGTTAAGGATAAAGCTACATCATGGTCTCTTTGTAATATGCCTAACATAGGCCTTGAGACTTGGTTTTGAACGCTATATGTGTTCAAATAATAGTAAAATTAACCAAACTTTGTTCAGGTTAATCCTTATATCATATTTATCGATTTTATTAAGGGAATCCTTCTACTTGATTCCAGACTGATTACATATTAAAAATTACAGTTTTGACTACTGGCCCACACAGTTGATCGTTAAAACAAATTTAAATTTTTTTACTGATGTTTTAAAAACGTTGTTGAATATATTGGATATTTATAAGACTCTTAAGAAAGTTTTATTTTATTATTTTTGCCCTTAACAACAACTTAAATAACACAAGTAGAGCCAACCATGACTTGCATAATTTTAAACTGATGACATTGGAGTGCAATCACTCAGTAACAACAGTTGCTTATGTGGTTATTATAAGCTGTTTGTTACATCAACAACTGTTATAATGTGAACACCTTTTGTAACTTGGTGAAGAAAGATTATAAATAGTGTTTCCACACTACTTTGCGTTTTGAGTGCCAACCGGCCTGATGAGCTCTGGATTTAGGGTGGGTGGAATATTTTTTATCATTCTTGTAATGCCCGCTAAAAACTAGGTTTCGATACCGATGGTGGGCATAGCACAGGTAGCTCTTTGTGTATCTTTCTGCTTAATTCTAAACAAACATTCTTGTAATACCTGAAATTTCCTATAGAATGGAGTGTG
Source organism: Tachypleus tridentatus (assembly GCF_004210375.1). Taxonomy (NCBI): domain Eukaryota; kingdom Metazoa; phylum Arthropoda; class Merostomata; order Xiphosura; family Limulidae; genus Tachypleus; species Tachypleus tridentatus. The sequence continues at coordinate 23,251,856 of NC_134837.1, read as the reverse complement.
AAATGTCCTGTGGTACTAGCTACAGAATGGAGTGTGAAATTTCCTGTGGTACTAGCTATAGAATGGAGTGTGAAATTTCCTGTGGTACTAGCTATAGAATGGAGTGAACTGCATCAAATCATAATCGAAAAAATCCAGTTAATTTTGTAAGAAGAAAGAGCTGTCAATCAAATTGTCAGAAAATACCCAGTCTTTCTTGCTGTTTAGGTTACGAAGTTGGGACAACGGTTGGACATTACCACACCACGATTAAAACAAAAAGTCTAACATTAAATATCATATATAATTTACCTGTTATTTTTCTTTGCTGCCCAAATAACGAAGGAAGAAATATATAAAAATAAACACTCATAGTTCTATGCAAATTCTTGTAGTCATGATATGTCAACTAGTTATATTAAAAAATCAGTTAATAAAATAACTGAATAAAAAGTATGTAATTAAATTCAGAAATGCACCTATTAACACGTAAAGTTAACTTTCTTTACCCATTTAATGAAAAAATCACACGAGCTTGCTAATATCAAACTCCTAACAACATAATCCAAAATCCTGGTCAATGAACAACACCAGAAGTTGAACTTCCATATGTATACCAAGTAATTCATTTCAATATTGTACATAGGTTATTTTTTGTTGAAAATTCTAAGATTGCTTCATTCAAATGTTTATCCAGAATATTAGGTGTTGCAATATTTTTTCGAAAAAAAAAAAGACATTTTATGAAACTGGCAGACATCGGAGGCACTGGCGCTGTTAGATACATCAATTTAGCAGAGGCTTAAAAATACCTTTTCATCAATTCTTCCTATATTCCGCAATGCAATGGAGACTCTTCATCAACTCAACAAAAATAGGTACAATATCATTAAATTTACGGTTTAAACGCCGAAAGCTGATGAAATGTTAGCAAAACAATAGGCCTAAAATGTTTCAAAAGAAAGATTTAACTGCACACAAACGTTCCTCTTAATTTGTCCATTATAACCTGAAATCATCGAGTGTAAAAATAGCATTCCAGATCTACCTGTTTATTTTCTAATATTTTGACAGCTTTCAGCGTTTAAATCATAACTTTTAAAGCATTGTACTTCAAATATACACAAATGTCGTCTCAAGTATCTTTGTATCTTCTTTCTCTCTTCCTTCAACTCAATTACTGCATTCAGGTATTGAAAGAAAAGTCTACTGGACAGTTACTTATGAAACACAAAAGATATATATTTGAAATGATATTTTTACGTATCTTGTTTAAAACTAATCGAAATAGGTGATCTACTCCAATCATCAGATTTTTTTACTCATCTTTACTTTTTGTTAAGAAATAAAAGAAAACCTAAACCGGCACATCGTCTGTTATTTCAGTTTCACCAAAAAAGTTATCTGTTTCTTTCTCGAGTTTCATTTTCCAGCCAAACAAATCTTACCAACATCTTACAAATATTCCGTACTGTCATTCAAATACATGTTAGTTTACATTTATCCAATAGCTATATCTGATAAATCGCTCGTCATCAAAGCTCAAAGGTCACATTGAATTATATCACACTGCAACATACATACACACATTTGAGCTTCATAAAATAGTGGCCAGTATTACTCTTGTCCTTAATCAGCAATATTAATTAATGGTTTCATTGAAAATAATCGAACTACCACGTTCGTGAGACGAGTTCCTGATCCATTCACACCATATATTGAAAACATCTTTAATATCACTCGACGTAAAGAGTCTTAAACATAAAATTGTGTTTAATAACTTCTACTAGTGTTAAACATAAAATTGTGCTTAATAACATCTACTCTTCACACTTATTACAGATACTAACATTAATACTATTTGCGAAAGAACTGCGATTTATGTTCACTGTATAAAACAATAGATTTATCTTCAAGTCCAATTCCAACACCCGTCATTTGTTCCATGCTTGCTCTCAGTCCGTATTTCTTCACTAGCTTAGTTGTGAAGACAATGAATTCATTGCACAGTGTACTAATATGAAACATTTCATCCACATCATTGGTTACTTTATGTGTATAATTGACTAGCCTTTCCAAATTTAAACACGTTCCAAGCAAACAACCACTATCCCTCTGAGAGGTATTGCCAGACGTATATCTCCAAATCTCTTATATAGATTCCACTAGGTTATATGAAACCGTTTAACGTATCAGCTGCATTTAACTAAATAAATATGTAAATTTCCAAGAATACCTCAAACTATTAATTCTTAGTTCATATTTTACAACCAACGAATCACTAATAACTACTGTAAGAGAACCATAATCTTTGAACTACTTCTCTGAGGCTAATTATTCAAACATTTCTAATACACCTGTTGTGTTTTCATCATTGCAGTTAGAGTTTAAGTAATGAGCAGTAAGTGTACAACTTGTTATTTTCTTTTTATTCAAAGCACTTGGGAAGTTGCTTAATTTTTTTCCTTACAAGAGGCACTTACGTTTGTCCTGATCTAGAATGTATGATATTACTTTTAACAGTAACGTTGGAAATTTCATTTGTTCCCCTTCTAAAATTGTTAATTTTCCTTAAACATTACATAATGCTTCAGTTTCATGTGTTAATTATCGTGCATTTTGATTGACTGTTCCATATAATGACATCTGTATCAAGCCTGTTTAATAGCTTCTCTTTATATCTTGAGTAACTTCTGAAGCTTCCGCCTTTAGGTTGTTTTCTTGTAAAGAAAACCATCCTTTTAACTCTACTTGAACTTGAAAGTGACATATTTGTTCTCTTTATTCACGATATTTTGAATCCTACTGTTAATTACTTCATGATGCATTTTCGCTTTTAAAATTATCTCATTCAAGCATTATACTTCTACATGAAAATCTGGTTTCGTTTAACCATTCAAAACTTATTAAATCTTGTCTTAATCTAACAAACAATTCAGTGAACCGAAACAACGGGATGTATTCCAGTGTTAACCACGTCTATCCGGATACAGAATGGAGAAAACGACCTTCCTATGATGTAAAAAAAAATATTTATTATTTATAACTAGTTGAGAATATTAGCTATTAAATAAACAGAATACACATCATTTTAATGTGAAATAACACTAGTTTTATTAATTACATTTCATTGTGCTTTTATAGGCGAAGATTTTAAAGTTTAAATTATGTAAGCACAGCCATTCTGTATGTTGTATATATTATCAAAAGTAATCAGTTTATGCGCGAGTTTCTAACACCATTTCTCTGTTTACTACCCAATTACACTCACCCCTATGAAGCGGAGTGAAAAGGTACCGTTGTTGGCTTTCACAAAATATTTTGTGTAGTGTATTTCACATGGTCTAAGGAATCTAAGAAATTGTCGAAAGAATCAATCAACTGAAACATTGTTTAATACTCTACATAAACCTGTCTGATCGTCTCTTTTCACTTCAATGTACCACCAGCATTCAACCGCCTGTTTAACTAACAGCAGATTTTGTAGAGTTACTTTTCAGAGGATGCCCGGCATGGCCAGATGGGTTAAGGCGTGCGACTCGTAATCTGAGAGTCGCGCGTTCGAATCCCGGTCGCACCAAACAAGCTCGTCCTTTCAGCCGTGGGTCAATGTGACGGTCAAACCCACTATTCGTTGATAAAAGAGTAGCCCAAGAGTTGGCGGTGGGTGGTGATGACTAGATGCCTTCCCTCTAGTCTTACACTGCTAAATTAGGGACGGCTAGCGCAGATAGCCCTCGAGTAGCTTTGCGCGAAATTCAAAAACAAACCATAAAAGTTCTTTTCTTATTAATATGATATGCAATATTAAAAAATTCGTGTTCAAGTTGTTTCTTGTCATTAAAATTCTTTATTACCATATTACGTGCTTTAGCAAAAGCTAACTGGAAAGTGAAAAAGAAATGTCTTATCTGATTATTTAATTCCTAGGAAAGGAATCTGTAACCAGGTTCGGAAAGAATTTACTAGATTGTTTGATCTGCTGACTCAGTTAGTGTATTCTATCATAATACAATAAATAGGAATTCGATATAAATATTTTTTATTAATTTTGAGTCGTTGAGTATTGACGACCTAAAGTTTTAAAACCTGATGACAAAAAACTTTTTCTAAAAAGACAGACGACTTGAACTGAGTAATGAAGATAACCTTAGTACAAATGTATGGAAAAAAGAGGTCTATATGCGCTGTGCTTGCTACGGATATCGAAACCCAGTTTTTGGCATTATGAGTCCTACCGTTGAACCATTGTGGGGAAGCTCCAATATTAATAATAATGCACATTTTATTAAAAAACTTTGGATCGTTTGTTTGTTTGTTTGTTTTGGAATTTCGCACAAAGCTACACGAGTGTTATCTGCACTAGCCCTCCCTAATTTGGCAGAGGGAAGGCAGCTAGTCATCACCACCTACCGCCATCTTTTGGGCTATTCCTTTACCAAAGAATAGTGGAAACATTAACATTTCGTCTCCAGGAGATTATCTTGGCAACTCTGAATATTTGTGCAATGACAGAAGGGCATGCTGTAAAATTAGAGGTTTTAGAACAAAAAAATTGAAATTCTCTTCAGAGAAGTGTATGATAACAGGTATATTTAGTCATTTTCATCGTCCTATAACTGTGACTAGTTATAAGAATATCTAAAAATTTACAAGGAATAAAGGAAAAATTATCATCTGTTTTACAAACAAAAGGCACATTCTTCCAGTCTTTTATACTCTTCCAGATGGATACTGATGTTTCTTTGCATCCCATGGAATTAACTCTTCACCATGGTCTGTGGACGAAAACAAGGGCATGCGCAGTGCCTTGGGGTAGTTTGCAAGTGTGTTTAAAGGTGATCTATATAAGAATGTTACATTTAATTTATTTCTCTTTGAGAATACGAGATGAATAACTGTCTACTACACCCTTTTACATGTTTAATGCCAAGTCCGACATGAAATAGTAAATCAAGATTTTAAGCAAAGCTTTAATTTATCATTGTTAAGTTATTTATGCTATTTCTGAAAACATCTTTATGGTGAATTTCATCCACTGTATACAATATCAATACAAAATGTTCCAAACGTTCAATCTGCTAAACGATTACCTGAAAATGATTATTTACTGTCTGACAAACTATATCTTTTTATCATAAATAATCACATGAATGAAGTAAACAAACGAGTGTCTGAACTTTTTTACAGGCGGAAGTTGCCATTTTAATTTATTAGTGATTTATATTGTACACAATCTATTTCCTCAGGATATAGAAATGCACAATATTAGTTAATTAGTTCAGATTTTTAATATATTGCTTTGTTCAAAAATATCAGAGACAAATCTGAGTTGAACATTTTAACGATACAAATGTTTCCATCACATAACAAATATTTTGAGGAAGACTGTCAAGATGAAAGAAGACAACCATATGGTTATTTAACCATTAATTCGAAACCAAAAATGCCGAAACAGATCCATCTGAGAATCCAAAATTTTCCTGAAGTTAAGTTATACAGTACATACAAAAGTAAATTAAAGCTATTATTTAAATGAATATATATTTATTTATTATCATGACTGCTACAGTGATAGAGATAAAATGATTTTATCTGAAGGATGGGCCATGTGTAATTAAATGTCTTGTATTCAACTGTTTAGTCACTACATATATATGCGTGCTTTTGTTTCAACAACTGTTTTCAAGAAAATATATTTCAGATGCTAATCGTCGTCTGATTAAATAGGTGAACCAACACATTCAACTTGCAGAATGATTACCAGATATGAATATTCCCCCAAAAGTTGTTGAAATGTTAACAGATGAAAGTATATGAAACATGATACAAATGTTAAAAGATCTAAATGTACTGTATCTAAATGGGGTAATTTCTAATCAAGTGTTATTGTGTCTTTAGTGTTATAGTGGGCCGTTCTCAGCCATTGAAGTTTAATAATATCTTCAGTCATTTAAGAATTAATATCGTCTGTTGTAAAGTTAATATTATATATATCACTATTATCAGAGATAAAGTTGCTGGTAAAAATTAAATAAACGAGGAAGACATAGAAAATAATGTTTAAAAAAACAATGTCCACGTAGCTAGCATAATGTGCCTGAGAGTACATGATGGTTATAATACTTTTCAAGCTTTCCCTTTGGTACCATAATAAATTATATTAGACCAGGCCATAACAAAGAACCTGAAGATTTAATTAGAATATTAAATGAAGTAGAAGATACAGTTCCTAAACCCAGTAATGAACGTATATTGACTTATAATTAATTCACCAAAAAAGCAAGCATGAATGTATATGATGAAGCCTCCATAACACTCGATCCTGTACTGTCAGTTATGGTTGGATTGATGGAGCCTCTATAACACTCGATCCTGTACTGTCAGTTACGGTTGGATTGATGGAGCCTCTATAACACTCGATCCTGTACTGTCAGTTATGGTTGGATTGATGGAGCCTCTATAACACTCGATCCTGTACTGTCAGTTACGGTTGGATTGATGGAGCCTCTATAACACTCGATCCTGTACTGTCAGTTATGGTTGGATTTGATAATAATCACATGATAACCGAGCCCATATACTGTTGTTATGTAGAGTGGATTTTATTCACTATATGTTTACTCAGATGTTATGGAACCTAGTACTGTTGCTATTCCATATGTACCACTAATATAAATTGTTCAAGTTAAAGGTCAGGATGAAGTCATGATTACTAAAAGCTTACAAATTTTCAATATAAACCTGTTTCTGAGTAATATTTTCACACAATGGAGATCAACGTAAAGGAAGAGTGATCGTAATGCTCCAAGTGAAAAACGGTTTACCTTATTCTGAAAAAAAAATAAAACCTTTAGCAGTAAGAAAACAAATTATTCAGTCAGGCTTAAATTAAATATCTGATTGATGTTACAGAAATAGAACTTTTGTCGATAATGAAAAACGAGAAACCAATAAAAAGAATTCAAAATTTAGATCGATATGTTTTACCTAGTAAAAAGAAGAAACAAAAAGGTCCCCTGTTAAGAACAGCTAAAACTAAGAGACAAAGAACGTCGACAACAAAATTTTTGAACATGTAATCATAGCACTCTTACCACATGAAAGTCCTGTCATGTACAAAGCCTAAGTTTGACTTATTTTCTCTCCCTCCCACGCAAAACGTGATTGACGAAGGTCAGTGGACAGAATATTATTCTACATCTTCACTAGCCAATAGAGAACCCATCAAATTTTTAATATCGGAATTAGGTGATGATTAATTATATCTGAGACATTCATACCTTCATGTAAAGGCAAAAACTGGCAAGCCTGATGAAACTAACATAAATAAACAGAAAATGGATGAAGATATTTATCTCTGTGTCTATTAACTCGTTAGTTTGTTCTCTATTTTTTCAAGTTAATGCAAACCTGAAAGACAAACTCATTTATTCATCTCAGAAACTTTATGTGTATAAAGCCTAGAAACTTTACTGGGTTATAATGGTGAAGCTAAGATAAATCATTTGACATCTTCAAAGTGGAAAATAAATATGGCTGGTAACTTTGACGATCTTGGTTGTAACAATGGTGAGAATAATGGAATCAAAAACCAATACATAGATACACGTAGCAGTCAACATTATTGGCTGTACACATTGTGAAAGCTTTTTTTATAGAACAAGTTCTTACCTCATGGTGTAATTTAAATCTCCAACTCGTAGAAAACAAATATTCCTTTTATATTATGCCAAACAATGAACTGGGATTCCAATTTGTACCAGAACATGTTTCTATCTATACTACAAAAATCAAAATCAGCTACTCAGCTGTTCTGTCACGTGTTAAAGCATTTCGGAGAGGAACAGCTAAATATCATTTGAAATATATAATGTGAGATTGTTTCCAGTTTTCCATGGAAACTTACAATCATATATTGATAATGCGTTTTCAGCTCAAGTACCTACATGTTTTATTATAGGTTGTATTAATAATAACACATTTAAATGATCTTACAATAAAGCTCTGTACAGTGTCAAACATTAAAGTATCAGTTTTGTAGCAATCAGTGCAGACAGAAAGCAGATTCCCGCTCGACCATTACAACCAGATTTTGATGCTGAAGTGTATGCACAAAGCTATGAAACATTACAGAGTGGAATGTGAAACAAGTTTAAGATCAAGACTTAATATAGGATATGATGAATACTAGTGAGGATCTATTTCTGGAGATTCTCATATTAACTTCGTGAAACAACATTTTACTTGAAATACGTTTCGATATGACTAACAAAACACTATAAATGTTCTAACACATGCAGCATTTCAGTCAACTTTAAAAATTGATCAGTCTAGAAATGTCATAAGTGATATTCAACAAGTTATGAACACGTTAAAATATATTTGATACTCCCTCAAGATTTGTGTACATGAAGTAATTCGCTGCATATGTGTGTGTGTGTCTTTAGTCATCTCAAAGCCACATTGGGCTATCTGTTGTTTCCATCGAGGAGAACCTAACCCCTGGTTTGAGACCACTGTCCTGCCAAAGGACAAGAAGTTTGTAGGTGTGTTCGCCAGTGATCAACTACTTGACTATCCAGAAAAATAACTGAGCATCATCAACCTGGATCCTAGTGTTAAGCCTGTTAGCCATTGGATCTGTATTTATTTTGGTCACAGTGAAAATGGAGGGTATTTTGACCTATTAGGACTAGCTCAACATAAGAAAATTCACCACAGACCGTATTCGTCTATGTGTGGACAATAAGGTGTATATTGTTCTTATTATCATTAAATATATCTGTATGAAAAAAACCCTATCGAAATTTAAATCCCTCAAAGATATGATTTTGTTGTAAAATGTTTCTTTTCATGGAAATACATTTTTATTAGATGATGTCTTAGGCCCGGCATGGACAGGTGGGTTAAAACATTCGATTCGTAATCTGAAGATCGCGGGTTCGAATCCCCGTCGTATCAAACATGCTCGTCCTATCAGCCGTAGGGGCGTTATAATATGACGGTCAACAAACATGCTCCTCCTATCAGCCGTAGTGGCGTTATAATATTACGGTCAATCCACTATTCATTGTAAAAGAGTAGCCCAAAAGTTGAGTTAGCGGTGGGTGGTGATGACTAGCTACCTTTCCTCTAGCCTTACGCTGCTAAATTAGGGACGGCTAGCGCAGATAGCCCGCCTGTAGCTTTGCGCGAAATTTAAAAAAAAACGAGATATGCCTTTTTATATACATCAAATTGTAAAATCGTTATTGTGAGAAAACTAATAAATCGTTAAAAATAATGTGTCTAAGTGTTTTTTTCATTATAATCATGTTTCTAAATTTGTGTTTAAAAAAATCACTTGATTTATAATTAAAGAGTCCAATAATAAGTTTTAATTGCTGTATGGTATTTAAATAAACGTCTTTTTTAGACTACTTACATATAAATGGTCAGGAAATGTATACAATGAATAAATTAGTGTTAAGCGTTCTTTTTCAGGACGATGCATGTACATCATTGTTTCTGATGTCATGGTTGCCCCTCATTCTGGCCTTGCAAAGCGTCACTAGCAATGCATTCTCTGGTGACATTTTGTGGAACTACGACGATATCCTCTTTGATCGTAGCCTCCCGTCATTTTGGCTTTTCAACGTGCCCCTAACAACATGCTTTCTGGTGTCATTTTGTAAAACCATGATTTAATCATCTTTGGTGACAGCACAGTCTCGCCTTTACCTCCATCCCCGATAAAAATCCATCCCGTCTTCTAATAGCGTCGCGCTAGCTATTTATAAAATATTTTTTGGAACTTTGTTTAAAAAAGCTATAATAAATCACAACTTTCTTAATTAGATACCAACACATCTTGGAAAACAGATAAAAATAGGTACATCACTGAAACCATTTCATCAACTTGTTGGAACTTTTCTAGTGCCCTTTTTTACTCTGTCAGAAAAGTATTACTCTATTCAAATACAGTGTTTCAATTTGTTTTTAGTCATTGAATTTTTCTGGATTTAAGATACGTTACTAAATTACGTCAACAATTTCTGGTTTCGTTCCCCATGTTATTTTAATAAAGGGTATATTAACATTATATTGATTTTATCATGTCTTTAACTTTCAATCTCAGTTTAGAATAACAACATCTATCATCTAACTTACTATACTATTTCATATTTTTTCCAAAATTAACAGTCACGCACTTACTTATTTTTAATCAATGTTTCTTCTGCTGCTCGACATGTTTCAGCTACAGATAATACACGGGAATAATTTGAGGGTTGATATCATTGAATAGGTATAAGTATTTACATTTTATAGCGTGTTCAATAATGATATACATGATGAACAAATTGAATTAAAACTTTGTTTTCCAAACTCGGGAACATTTTTTTTTTTTTTTATGTTTTTGCCAAATGTATCTTACAAGCACTGTGAAGCAAACCCTAATACGTAATGTTTTAGAATGAAAATACGAGTACGTGCTTTTCAGAAAGCCTCAGATGTGAACTTCTCAGCAGCCCTTAACATGAAATTTTGATTGTAATGGTGAACTGTACGTCTATTGTAAAAATTCTAAATGCACAGCGGACGCTAAATTTGCTCATTTGTGGTAAAAGCTTGGATGCAATATGATCACAATAAGACCAGATTACGACGCTTCCCAAGAGAACATTGAACACGCTTAATGATCATCTTGAAGATAGAATTCGGTTTTCAAAAAATACAAGAACTGCCAAGAGCAACCATTACCTTTGATTTTCAAAGAGACGATTTCTTTTTTCTCTTTTTATAATCAGTGAAATCTCACTAAGTCTAAAAATAAACAATAAATTCAAAACAAAGAGACTTTCTTCGAGTTTGATATAAACCATATCTAACAAGAATTTAAACAGGTGTTCTGAAAAAGAAGGTGTCGGTGAAGTTTCAAATATAAAAACACGATTTTCGTGTTTCCTAAGTAAACAAAAGAGAAATTTTGGACATTTCGATAGGTAGTATTAATAATATGAGAAAACATTCCTCACAAAATGAATCTTTCCGCTGTGAACCCTTACGAATGACTAAGATATGATCATTAAGCCTCCATATAAGACTAGGAATTTATTATGTTGGAAAATACAAGCACTGCGTGAATGTGGTTGAGAAAGAACTATTGGGTGCATAATAAAAGTTGCACAACAAACAAAACAACCGGAAGATTATTAGTTAGAGGTTTTAAAAGTAAAATTGACAATAACCACGGTCAAGCATAATTCCCATTGTTTCAGGTGGTTTGAACTTTAAATTAATATTCAGTGATGTCGAGAAAACCCACTTGTAGAGAAATATATATGCAAAAACGGCTCGGTTGGGTTGAGAAAATATTTTACATAGAAGAGCGAACAATGTAAAATATTTTCTCAACCCAACCGAGCCGTTTTTGCATATATATTTAAATTAATGTCTTTTTTTATTTTTGTTTCCTCATGCAACAGTTTGTAATGAAATAATCTCCAATAAAAAGATCGTTCACACAATTATTCTATTTCATCACCAATCATTTCATAAATATTAACCAAATATTCTAAGCACTAAACACTATTTTTCCACTATTTTTTCCAGCTAAATATACTACTGTAAGAGTAATCGCAAAGTACGTCATTAACGAAACACATAAATAACATAAATTTGAATTAATCCTGGATATTAAAAGGTCAACAATTTGTAATGATCTCATGTTACTCTTAATTTTCATTGTGTATTTTTATTTAGCTCACAACTATATATTACGAGAAGTTTGTTTACCTCAGTGATTTCAAAACTAATTATTATGTGGTCTTTTCTTAGTGTATTCAACCCAGGAAAACATAAAGGCTGCTTAATAGCACATTGCATTCAGCTTGACATGTTTTTTACTTTAATCACTTTATCAACATATAACTAATTTATAATATTCTTCGTGTTATAAATATTAAAGATCTTTTCAGGCTTAGTGTTAGTGTTTTTATTCCTTATCACTTCACTTTTATTAATATATATTAATCATTTTAATGTAATAGTTGTTAAGCAGATTATTTCGGATTGTTTAGTATAAAGAAAATTGCGAAGTCCAGTTCAGTTGAAAACAAGGAAAGCGTTAGTTTATTCGGCTAGACATTCTATGAGTTAGCTTAAGTATGTTCACTCGTAGTACAAAGTTCACGGTAGACATTAAGAAATAATAATTTTCTTGCTTGTTCTCTGGTATCTATATTTCTTCATCGAAAGAGAAAAATCAATAACTCCAGCATCGAACAAACTAGCAGATTAACAAACTAAATTAATTAATACCTCACTCATTCAGTCGTAAACTCACTTAGTCTTCACAAATGAATCATATTTGCTGTGGTCTAACTTACGTTTCATACAGCTCAAATAATTCAGCTCAAACAATTCTAAAAGTTGAAGAAAATTCAGATATTAAACTTTGTGCTTATCATATGATTCTACACTATCTCTAGCTGCTTAACAATACAAATATCTAAGCTAAAATCAGGACACAAATTAGTGTGCTTATATGAATATACATATAGACAGGACAATAATCTCACTAGATTTCTGATTTTTCAAACGAGTGATCTTATTGCGCTATTACAAAAAATAATTTTATTTACTGTAACAATTCTGAGTTTTAATATGTTACTTAAGAATTACATGCAATACAATTACTTTAATAAAAATTATCTTCATAGAGACCACAGTGTCCAATATGAACAGGATTTGGTATAGTGATGCATATTATACTCACATCTCGAATTTTTCCCATCATTAAAAATCTCTTACTTTAAGTCTAATTTAATACAGTTTATAACAACAATATCCTCTTCGTAATTTTAGTTTTGTTTTTAATTAGGATATGATGAGTTAATAATTTTAAGTTCCTGAGATATTATTTTTTTCGTTTGCATCCTGTGGATACAAAGCCCGCTGTAACTTTTGATTTTTTATATGGTAATGGTTTAATAACCACAAATCTTCAATCAAAATCAACAAAGATATTCTGGCCACAAAAAATCTATAACAGACATGACCAGTGTCTTCAAGACGATAAATTGACAGGTCCGGAGACAAATTTTACGTCAAACAAAAACAGAAAAATTTAAGGAACTGTTGACTTTCGTGCGTCTCTAAAAAATTCAAAACCAACTTTGTAATTAAAATCGTTTATTTTTTTTATATTTTCACTTATTATTATTATTCATATTGTTATTCATGTTTCTATTTCTCTGTATTAGTATTATTTTCTATATATTACTTTATGTTATCAATTTATCTCTTTTTTTTTTTGTTTTAATATTTCTATCTATGAAAACTGTTTCAACGTCTTTTAACTATTATTACTATTTCATTGCCCTCTCTTCCTAAGTGACACGGCGGCATGTCAGGAGACTCACATTGTCAGAAACTGGGTTTCGATACCTGTGGTGGGCAGAACACGGATAGCCCATTCTGTAACTTTGTGATTAACTGCAAACAAACAACTTGTAGATTACAGCCCGGCATGGCCAGGTGGATAAGGAACTTGACTCGTAACCTGAGGGTCGCGGGTTCGAATCCCCGTTACACCAAATATGCTCGCCCTTTCAACCGTGGAGACGTTATAATGTTACGGTCAATCCCCTTATTTGTTGATAAAAGAGTAGCCCAAGAGTTGGCGGTGGGTGGTGATGACTAGCTGCCTTCGCCCTAGTCTTACACTGCTAAATTAGGGACGGCTAGCCCAGATAACCCTCGTGTAGCTTTGCGCGAAATTCAAAAACAAACAAACAAACTTGTCAACAGGGATAAGTGGAACATTACTATTGTATTGAAATTTACATTCTGTAATGGTAAGAAAGAATGACAAAATATTCACTTGTTCTAACAGTTTTGTACAGTATTGTATACAGCGGTAAGTCTACGGATTTACAACGCTAAAATCAGGGAATCGTTTCTCCTCGGTGGATACAGCAGACAGCTCAATGTGGCTTTGCTATAAGAAAAAGAAACACACACACGTTTCCACTATTTTAAAAAAGCAATAACTTTACACTAAAATTGTATTTTCAATATACGATAATTCGATCTTTACCGTTCCTCAGTAAAGAATACATTTCTATTCAAACTGCAGCCTAACATAGTGTATATAACCCACAAAAGAAATAAAGTTACCAATCCGTTTAAGCATTTATTTAAGTAACTAAATTGTTAATAAAATGAAAATTACAACAAATTTAATAAAGAACTAAATAGAATAAAAAGTTATTATAAGTCTATTGTTTCTCTTGGAGATATACTGGATACTAAGGGTTAAAAATTAAATCAATAAACTAGTATATATTATTAATTAATATGCTTAACTGTAAGTGATTTTTATTTAAACGAAAGACTCCCACTGGTATAGCGGTAAATACCGGGTTTCGATATCCGTGTTGGGCGGAGTACAGATAGCCAGTTGTATAGCTTTTCGCTAGAAAAACAACAACAATTTAAACTAAAATGAAGACCACATCTACAATATGTCACTTAAAACTTCGATTCTGTTGAATGATGCTTAGTGTTTTGTAACCTACAGTTTTTTAGTCATTACAAGCTTTGAAATCAAATGTCATACGTGTACATTACATATCGATATGAGTACAAGTAAATATACCAAAACCATTCAATTTAGAATGTTGTGGATTTTTTGTTGTTAATTAAAGCTGTAAACTCTAGAAATGAAAATAAACTTCAGATATTTAATGTTAGCCAGTAGATGGCGCTAATAAGAAAGTGCGTATTTTGGCGTATGATATCATAATTGATACCACTTGTTACAGTATTATTCATAAGAAGTTCAACGGCTGAAAAGTGATGTTAAGGTATACGTTGCATTTTTAGTATAAAGTAATTATTATGTCTAGAAATATATACACTAGTTGTTACAAAATGCTGTCGCGTCGTTTTTAACGAACCTGTGCAGTGAGAAAATAATACGTCGGTGTAGTAATTACGGATTGTATATATACATTAAATTTCACTGGATAAAATAAGTCACGTGAAATTAGAACCCATTGTTGAAAATACATCTACGCTATCTTGACTTATTGTATGGTATGGAGACATTCGCGTTACAATAAGTCTGTGTTTCAGAGTTGAATTGCTGTAAAACAGCCAGCCATACAAAGGATTTCTACCAGTACCAGGAAAAACTAGGTGAAAATATCCTACACGTTTCTAATGGGCAGTTCTCTTGTTCTTCAGCGTGGATCGTCTGCTGTGGACTGGTGCGAACGGAATTATATTGTTACTTCTGGCATCGCGGAATTTGTTAATACGGTGTGTTCTTTACTTAGATTAATTTCTAATATAATCAACAATTTTCTGAAATTATTTAAATATCACCCAAGAAACCTCTATCAGTTTAACCTTCTTTTGAATATACATGATTAAATGTTTTACGCTATTGAACTTGTAGTAAATTTGCCGAAGTGATGCCAATATTGTCATTAGTCTGCTCGTTAAGCGGAACCGTTTATTGAATATTAAACATTTCAGACCCAAAGTACGAAACGGAGTAACTTTTACATTTCTGATGATCGGAAAACGACTATAAACTTCAGTACAATGAAATATTTATCTTATCGACATTTCATTTCTACAGCTTCTTTAACCAGTCTCACTTTATCATGTAAAAGACTAGACACTTGAAATTGTTCCTTAGATAATGAAACGTACGAATCAAGATCACGAGTGTAATAGTTTTAAAGAAACACAACAACATCAACTTATGACACAAAACAGAAGTGCAGCTTAAGATTATAGTCAAAATAACATGAATACTGACAAAGAAAGTAATAAAGAACATGATTTAAATAAATATAAAGTAAAAAATGTGATTAAAAGAATAAACTGCTTTGAAATCAAATAGCTGGAAGAAAAAATAGTTCTACTGACCACCCTGTGTCATTAATTTGTGGCTTAAATTTACAAGTACGGCTTCTTTACATTCACGATATAAACAACAACAAAAGAAAGTTAGATGCAGTAAAGATCTGCTATTTATAAAGCATAGTCAGATGCCATTTTACAAACTTTTTTTACGTAATGATCCGCTGTGGCTATGGCACCTTTATTAAATTGATTTAACATGTCTTACAAGTTCAACATATCCCTCATGCTATAAACAAGATGATTCTCCAGTGTTATATTCGTTACATATTTTACAAGATACTTTATGAATAACATTTTTTATTGTGTATTTATCTACTATTGCATCTTTATGGTAGCCACAGCTTGCAATCATTATCTGGAGTGTATGTTAAATATAATGCGTGTTTTAATTTACGTTTCTGCCTAGTTTCTGTACAAGTTACATTGGTAATACCCTAATTGGAAGCTTCTTTTTTCAGTATGTCAATAACATAGAAAGTAGTACAAGTCGCAAAGTTACGCAAGTTTCGTTTCAGAAGTACAGATTCTCCTTTTAATTTTCTTGGAAAAACTGTTCAGTTCGAGTGTGTGTTATACATCTGTCACCCTTCCTTCAGAATTACAAATTTGATTGATTTTCATTATAATGATTATAGCTGCGTTTCTCAAACGAATAGGGTGATGTTTGTGATTAAACACAAAGCTCCACAATGGACTATAATGTGCTGTCCATCACGAGTATCGAAACCCGATTTCTAGCGTTGTACATTCGAAGATATACAGGGTGGCCCGTAAGTCTCTACCCATCCATATGTTATAATGTTATATTCAATTACGCATGTATTATAAAGTTGTTTCTTTTTTCTTCAGAGAAATATGGCCGATGTAAGCCTATTTACACTTGAAGAGCGTATTGTGACAAGTACGTGGGTACATGAATGAGGGACAGCACACAAATACACTAGGTACATAAGATATATGGATGGGTGGGAACTTACGGGCCACCCTCTACTATGTACCACTGGATGAGTGATGTGAAGTTGAAAGTAGGAGAACCGGTTTAGATTAAGGTGTTGTAGACTTTTATTATAATTTTGCCTTGCGAATAATAAAGAACTGGCTACGTTTTGTTTCCCGTCACCTTTCAGCCGTGAGGGCGTTACACTGCTCCGTTGAACACCCAGTATTTATTGGTAAAGAATGAATAGATCAAGAGTTGAAAGTGGGTGGTAGTGTTGACTGGCTTTTTTCTCTCTGGTCTTCATTTCAAAATGACGGACAGCTAGTGAAGGTAGATAGCTCTCGAGTAGCTTTAAGCGAAATTCTACCAAAAAACAAAAACTTGCTGAGAGTGATAGAGTAAAACGTGTATTTGTATGCAAGCTGTTCAGATATTTTTAAGCGTTTTCCGGCTGCGTAAAGTGAATGTTTTGTGCAAATTGCTACTACTATTTTTGATAAAGATCTTCTGAAGTAACAGGAAACATTTTGATATTATGTTTATAGTACTGTATTTAGAAAGAACAAATTTTATTATTTCATATGAAAATTGTTGCAAGAGATATTTCTATTTTTACACAAGTGGAGGAATACGTAAAACACTTAACATTATTACGATTCATATATGAAGAAACGTTTTTACAAATCTTTTGACAAATTATTTTCTTTATTTTTTGGGGGGGGAGGTTGTGGTGGTGTAAAAAAGATCTCTATTTGCAGCGTGTTTTATCGTGAAAGCATCTGAAAATGATGCCAATTGATTATGCTAACAAAATGCTGTAAATGTATATATTTACTTACTGAAGTTTGTTTCCTTCCTATTTTTTTGAATTATGAGTCATAAATTTGCGACAAAACTGTATAAAAGTATTACGTTTCTGGTGTCGTATTGGTATTTTTAGTTATGTTGTGTATTTGTGTAGTTAGGCCTTACATAACCTGTACCGTAGTCAGAAAAGTTATTTCAGTGGATTCAAAGCGTAATAAAAAACAGTTTTTTTATAGATTTTCTCAGAATGCAACATAACATCCGGTTTTCGGTTTCCATAACCAAAATTTCTTAGTACCTTTACTTACTTTCTGTTCAAGTTTCAA
Source organism: Tachypleus tridentatus (assembly GCF_004210375.1). Classification (NCBI taxonomy): domain Eukaryota; kingdom Metazoa; phylum Arthropoda; class Merostomata; order Xiphosura; family Limulidae; genus Tachypleus; species Tachypleus tridentatus. The sequence continues at coordinate 23,233,880 of NC_134837.1, read as the reverse complement.
AATTCCTTCTATGCTATTTATGTTACAAAAGTTAGTAAATTATGTAAGAGCGCTTTTGGTTTTTTTCTCTCAGAATTCGGCCTTCCAAGAATTGGTGTTATTTTGTTTGCACTGTTACTAAAGCCTAGGTAATAACTCCTGTTACGTTTCTGTAACACTCGTTAATGTGTTAAATTTTGTTCTTTGTCCACAGTTTTTCAGTAACACGCCCTTTCATGCCTTTTCCAGTTCATGAGGTAATATTAACTCATATTTTCACTAACTTTGCTTATGCATGACAACAGTATTAGTCCGTGGTCATAATAAAGTTCAGCTTAGCAGTCACATCATCCACATAATCCTATTTTTACATACAAAACCCTTTTAAAATAGAGCTACGTTTGTGTCTAGGATTCTGTTAGTTTATCACTATATATATGTAAAAACGGCTGGTTTGGGTTGAGAAATTATTTATATGTAGAGGAGCAAACAACATTTTGACCTTCTTCGGTCATCGTCAGGTTTACAAAGAAAGAAAGAGGTAACTGGCCGATAGCTGACCACATGTTTGAAGGGTGTCGTTTGGCTGAGTGTAGGAATGTAGAGGGCGTGCTTAGATGTTTGATTATATTTATTAATATAGGTATAAAGGTGTTCCTTTGTATTGGTTTATTTTGGGCTTGAGTTGTTGTATAAGTAAGGCTTCTTTAATTTTGTTTATGTTTGTTTCTCTAGTTGGTATCACTGATTTGTCTAACATTATTTGTCGTGTTTATTTATGCTGGTTAGAGAGGAGAGGTACTTAGAGTTTGGATCATCATGTATTATGTAACTAATTTGTTCATCAGCTCATTTTTATAAATATTTTTCTAATAATATTAAAGTGAGTTATGTGTGTTTGTGATACATTGGTTATTTGCTAGTTTTCCTTCCTTCTGAAACATAAAACATTGGCCTATTACCTTCAGAGTGGTATGTATCCTGATTTTAGAGGTACAAGTTGTGTAATTATGCGAGATGTTCCAATAACTTCAGGGCACCTTTCTTGAGTAATATACAGTGGTACCTCAGTTCTCGAACAATTCGGTTTTCGAACATGTTGTTTGAGAAAAAAATATCTCGGTTGTCGAACATAAACTTGGTTCCCGAACCAAGCTGTTGTGTCCCGAACCCTCGAATTAACCTTACTGATGACCTGAACGACCCTTCGACCATTTTCAGCCCATGTCAAGCTTGCCCAAAACATTTTACCTGCACCTGTCATTCAGTCCACACCCCCAATAAAATCTGTTTTCTGGTTTTCCTTTTTGTTTTTGTTTTTATATAAATATTCTGATTAAATAAGCCACCATGGGGTCAAAGAAGGATAATGAAAGCAGCAAACAAAAGAGAAAAGTTGTTAGAGCCATAATAGAAGTGAAAAAAGATCTCATAGTGAAGTATGAGAGTGGTGTTCGTGTGTCTGACCTTGCTACACAGTTTGGTATGGTGAAGTCTACAGTCTGCACCATACTGAAAAATAAATAGGTCATCAAAGGAGCTGATGTTGCAAAAGGAGCGACAGTGTTCACGAAACAAAGATCACAAACAATGGAAGAGGTAGAAAAACTGTTGCTGATTTGGGTAAATGAAAAACAGTTAGCTGGTGATAGCATTTCTGAGACCATCATTTGTGAGAAAGCAAAGCAGTTGCATGCTGACCTTCTGAAAAACAACCCTGGAACGAGTGCTGATACAAGTTGACCTTTAAGGCTAGTAGGGGTGGTTTGAAAAATTTATGAAGAGAAGTGGCATACATAGTGTGGTGAGACATGGGGAGGGTACCAGTTCTAACAAAGATGCTGCTGATAAATTTGTTAGAGAATTTAAGGACTATGTAGAAGCTGAGGGTTTTATTCCCCAACAAGTGTTCAACTGTGACGAGACAGGCCTCTTTTGGAATAAAATGCCAAAGAGGACCTACATTACCAAGGAGAAGAAGTCACTGCTAGGACAAAAGCCAATGAAGGACCAGCTAACTCTGTTGTTATGTAGTAATGCAAGTGGGGACTTAAAACTTAAGCCTTTGCTTGTGTACCATTCTGAGAAACCGAGGGTTTTTAAGAAAAATAATGTGGAGGGCTAATAGGAAAGCATGGGTAACCAGACAATTTTTTTATGGAGTGGGTCCATGAAGTGTTTGCCCCAAGTGTAAAGAATTACCTCACGGAAAAACAGTTGCCACTCAAGGCCCTTCTTCTGATGGACAGTGCACCTGCTCACCCACCAGGCTTGGTGGATGGGTTGTTGGAGGAGTACAGTTTTATTACGGTGAAGCTCTTGCCTCCTAACATAACTCCTCTCATAGTTCCTAGTTCACTAATCAAGGAAATGTGTGGAAAATGGGGAGAGTTACAAGGTTTTGTGGAAAAATTTCACCCTGACAAAGGTGTAGCAAACTGCGGCATAAACCATTTCAATGACAATGCCATGTCTTACTTCAGAAACATTTTAAAATGCAGGCAGAAACAAACCTCATTAGACAAGTTTTTAGTGAGAAATAGGTCCAGTGAGTCTCAAGCAGGTTGTAGCAGTGCAAAGAGACAGAAAAGAGAAAGAACCCCAGAAGGAGAGTTACCTGACGTTTTTATGGAAGGTGACTCCCCTTCCAAACAATAATAACCCTCCTACTCTCCACATTCCTCGCCACCTTTCACTTACGCCATCAGTTCTCCTCAGCACAGGCAAAGTGGAGTTAAATTATCATTTATTGTTTTTTTATTGTGTTTATAGTTTTTGTGGTTGACTTTATGCATGTAAGTGTTATTATACAAGTATAAATAAGCAATATTTTTACTTAAAATGCTTCATAATGCATAATTTTTGGAGGTCTATAATGGATTAATTTAATTTACAGTATTTCTTATGGGAAAAATTGATTCAATTTTCGAACAGCCTTCTGGAATGGATTAAGATCAAAAACCGAGGTACCACTGTATTTTGAATTTTGTGTTGTTCTGATGCTTTGGTTTTTCAAAGTTTTTTTTTTGTCATTTTTTTTGTATTCTGCTGTTGTAATGGATTTAAAAAGTTTTATTGTGTTCATAACCTATGGAATTTCTTCAAGATTTAATTTGCAAAATTTGAAATATGTAAGAGCTAATTTGATGCTAATTACACTATTGAATTTATCCACCAAATTTTGGGGTTGTTTGCACTCCTTTCTTAGTGGGGCCCGGCATGGCCAAGCACGTTAAGGCATGCGACTCGTAATCTGAAGGTCGCGGGTTCGAATCCCCGTCACACCATTCAGTCGTGGTGGAGTGATAATGTGATGGTTAATCCCACTATTCGTTGGTAAAAGAGTAGCCCAAGAGTTGGCGGTGGGTGGTGATGACTAGCTGCCTTCCCTCTAGTCTTACACTGCTAAATTAGGGACAGCTAGCACAGATAGCCCTCGAGTAGCTTTGTGCGAAATTAAAAAACAAACAAACAAACCTTTCTTTGTGGATTACACTGGGATCTGTATCTTAGGATGGCTGGTATGGGTATTAACACTGGGATCTATAGGCTAAGCTGAAGCTTCCTCCATGTAATAATAAAACTTTCAATTGACCATCTGAAGGAAGCTAAGAACCACAAAGAATCACAGATTGAGAACCAATGGACTAGAGGGGAAGAAGCTGGTTAAAATAATTCACTGCTAATTCTAGAGCTAATTTTGCTAATTGAGTAATAGGCTTTGACCATCACTTTTATAAAGTATCACTTCCCATGTGTTAAAGGTGTTTTTGTGGCAAAATCTACCAGGCATTTTACAAACAACAGGTGGAAAGAAAATGTAAGTGTAAAATAGTAAATAAGAGTTTGTTCAAAGCACAATATAATATTAGCACAGTAAGTGCTTACAAACCAAGGAAATCTTAAAAGAAAAATAATATGTATGTGATATTTTGTGGGTAAACCCATTCAAGAACTGAAAGGGAATAAATCTACAGAACTGTAAATATCTTACTCTAAAATGGCTTAAGAAATGTTGTAAAAGTTTTTTTTATGTGGTTTCTTGACATTAAAAGATTATGAACAATGGTACCAGTGTTTCAAGAATTGCAAGGCATGGGTTTCAGAAATGTAGCATCTGATGATGCAATAAATGCTAACATGGCTTTGCTCGGTGGTTAGAGAGTTTGACTTGCCATCTGTGGGTTGCTGGGTCAAATCTCATCACTAAACATGCTCACCCTTTTGCCTGCAGGAGTGTTGTGGTGTTACAGTATATCCCACTATTCGTTGTTAAACAGTAATGCAGTTGGTGGTGTTAACTGGTCATTTTCCCTCTAGTCTAACATTTCAAACTCATGAACAGTTAGCATTGATAGCTCTAATGTGCTGTTACACAAAAGTCTAGAAACAGTAAGTGCTGTACTTGTCAGTATAGACATATCTACACACACACAATGCTTTTCATCAGTATCTTGTGAGTATGTCTGTAGTGTCTTCCTGAATCTTATCTGTTGATTTTTTCATCTGATTTGCATTTAATCTCTTTATAAACTAAAAAAAAACAAAAAAAAACAGCTTTGGTCATTCCAGATGCTAACTCGGTTGATGTAATGGAGGTTTGCACAAGCACATATTTAAAATAGCAAAGTACTGTAAAATTTCTGAAAAAATAAAAACAAACATGGTCCAGTATTGCTGTTTAGCAAGTTATGAAAACAAATCTGGTCGTCATTGGCATTTCTAAAGTTTTTGTATTTTAGTGGCATTTGTACCTCACAAATGCTTTTTGTAAGGAACAACCTCACATATAGCAGCACATTATACCAATAAATGTTTGTATGAAAAGTTGGCTGAGCTGAAGACTAAAGTTTTTAAAGTACTTTGTTCAAATATTTCTTGTTACATTAAATTTTGCACATCACGTTTTACTTAAATATCAATTATGTTTTAGAAATGAGTTTTCAAAAATATACTGACCAGTTATGTTCATCTACAAATTACACATTCAATTTAATTATCATTAGGAGATCAGTAAATACAGCTCGTGTTTCAAAGAAAGATGGATATCAGCCATTTATGTTAATTTATTGTATTACGTATTAACAACATCTTTGTATGTAGTTAAGTACAAAGCTATGAAAGGACTATCTGTGTTCTGGCCAACATAGGTATAAAAACCCAGTTTTCAGTGCTGTAAGTCCATAGACATGCCACCGTGTGCCATTGGGAACATTAATAATATGAGATCTTTTTTAATTTCAAAATGTATATGAATGATTTCTAGAAAATTCAAACATGCATTTTTAGAAAATAAATTTGCCTCACTAACTACAATGTTTTTAAACTTATCAGTCTATATGTGAGTAGAAACAAATATAAAACAATAAATACAACCAATCAAAATTTTACAGGTAGCTACAAACATAAACTTATAACTTAGAAGAACTTGTGACATTAATTATACTCTTATTATTCATAAAGCCAGTATACTGAATTCTCTTGATCTGACTACTGGTCAATTAGACATAAAATGTAAAGAAGTAGATAATACTTTTATATTGAATTTCATATTGTGACAAATCAAAAATATTTTGGACTTATATTGATTTAACAATCTATAACATATTATGAATGATATATGTTAGACTTAATCCCTTTATTAAGTGTATCCATATTTTATGGATTATAATTTTAAAATAATTAATGATAATCCATGACATTTCTGAAAGCTTTTACATTGAATTGGATTAAGTGAATAAATTTGTATTATTTTTTTTATGGATTTGGTGTATTTATATAGGTTTATATAGATGTTTTGTCTATTATTAATGTAGGTAAGCAATGTCCTGTTTCTTATCTTGCCTCCACTGTTACTACGACTGTTTCACCAGTATGCCAAGTGTGTTAGTTCAGGAATCATTTTGATTTGGAGTTTGTTGTTATTGATTGGGCTCAGTTCAGCCTATTTTCATGCTACCCTGAGTTTGCTGGGTCAGCTTCTAGATGAGCTGGCCATTTTGTGGCTCTTGATGGCTTGTTTTGCTATGTGGGTTCCTCGCCGGTATCTCCCTTTGTGGTTCAGGGGAGAAAGGTTAGTAAAGACTTTTATTATACCTGGAATTTCACTGATTTTTGACAAAATACGTAGATTAGAATATATTTTATTTATTGCATTATATTTAGTGTAATAAGGCATACTTTATAGACAAGTTAATTTATCCTTTACTTTCAAGAGCACACTTAAATAACAATTTAGGATTTAAAATACCTTTTAGGCTAATTTAGTTTTAGCATTGTGCAAGTTTCTCAGCTTCTAATGTATCAAGATAGACCAATCATAAGAAACAGATATTTCGAATGTTATAACAGTGTCTCTGGCAATATGGCAAAATCATATGTCCAGCGGTTCTATTATTGACAACACAGTTAATTTCTAGTTAGGCTTAATATGATAGTGATAAAACAAGAGTTTTGAAAAGCTAAACAAATGAAGACAAGGTTTGCTAAAGTAAATTTAACAGAGGTGAAATATCAAAACTTACCAATCCATAGGCACTTTCTGGACTAATAAGTCCAAATTTACCAAACACCAAATGATGCTCCAATTTTGAAGAAGTATCAAGGAAAATGAGAGTGTTATTTTAAACTAGTTATTTTGATTTCAGAGGCTTTTTTGGTTTTAATTTTAGGATTTTTGTTTTAGTTGCATGCTGTTTGATTTAACTGAAAATTATGAGCTTAAATTTTACAGTGCTAATGTATCTGATTGTGTATTGATGTGTACATTTTCTGTCTTATTATTATGAATCCAAATAGAAATTTTAAATAAATGACTAGTATAAAAACTATTAGAGGATAATTATTTGGAACCCCCTACTGGCACAATGGTGTGTCTGTGGGCTTACAATGCTAGAATCTGGGTTTTGACACCCATGGTGGGCAGAGAACAGACAGCCCATTGTGTTGCTTTGTGCGTAACTTCAAACAAATCAAATTCAAATTATTTGGAGATAATGCACTATTAATTATAATCTGAAAAATAGTGATATGATTTTTACCCATATGTTAAGCTTTAGAGATTGACTAGGTATGTTTTGTTTCCTTGACACCACGAGTTGATACTGATTCAGTAATACCACAGTTCATTTATTTGTATAAGGTATTCTGTAAAGAAATTATTTGATTATCTTGATTGGCTAAAGGTATCACTCTTGGAAAATACAGGATCTACAGAAATTATTATTGTATTTAAGTCAGTGTTTTCATTGTTTTTAACTACAAGTATATTGATGTAGGTAAGAAAACAGAGACAATATGTGATTTATCCTACTATGCTATGAACAGTAGCAATTCATTTTATTCATTCTTGGGTGTTAAAATTGTGGTGCTCTTGGGTATTATTTGTTTGGAAGATTAAGATAAATAAAAGATATATAAATAGATGGTATAAAAGAAATATTTTTAATATATAATGTCTAAAATAATATCAATATTTCTAGGAATTAATATTATTACTATAAATGTCAAGGGTAAGAAGAAAAAAGTAGAACATCTCAGGGTAGGAATGGATTCAAACCTACATTTTAATTACAGAAAATGTTGCCAGTTTATTTCACTTTAAATTCAAGTAGTGGTTCAATTTAGTGGTTAGTTTTTACTAATGCTACCGATATTTAAATCATTTAAATCTGGTGCTCTGTTTAGATGCATAAATGCTGAAATAATTATAATTCTATGTTACTTATAATCAGGCATTTATAGTATCAAACGTTCGCATACTGATATGCAATATTAATTCTGAAGTCATGCCAAGTTTTATATTTTACGTGGGTCAACATTATTCCATTATAATGATTCACATTTTTATTTTTTGTTAAAAGAAGAAGTTCAATTTTTGTTTCTCACTTTTCCAAAAGTAATATTGTCAAAATTGTGCATTTATTAATCTCTGTTTAATTATTTAAAGAAAAAAGTTGTTCAGTGAAGATACTCAAACATATTTAATATAAATCATTAATATAAAGGAGGTATTTGTAGTACACAAATGAGCTTGCCAGTGATACTTGTATCACTTAAAAGACACACAAACATGATATTCATCCCTAAAGTTGAACTTATCAAAAAAGTTTTTCATAAAATAAGGCAAACTACAGCCCTGTAATTGTCATTGACCTCTTATATTAGCAACTATTAGAAACAAACTTTTAGCTGCAACCACTCAGCCAATTCTGCATGAAGAACATACTTTTCTCTTTCAAATCACTTCCCACAGTTTTCTTATTGTTTCCTTTTTCATGTATGTAACTACCGTGTTTATCCGATAATAAGACCTATTCATAAAATAAGACCTAGTGTGATTTTGGGGGATAGTTTTAATATAAGCCCTGCCCTTAAAATAAGCCCTAGTTAAGAGTGGCAGGAAGAGGAAAGAAATAAATAAAAATTAATTTATTAATTAGTTTAATAGTTAGTTAATTAGTTTGTTTAAGTATTAATCAGTTAGTTTAATAGTTTAATAATAGTTTATTTTAAATGGTTAGTTTAATAGTTTTACTTTGTAACTTCACTTTTTTAATATATCAAAATAAGACATCCCCCGAAAATAAGCCCTAGTGTCATATTTTGGAGTGAAAATTAATATAAGCCCTGTCTTATTTTCGGAGAAACACGGTACAAAATATCAACTGATATTTAAAACCCTGACCTTAGCAACTACAATACTATTTCTATCCTAAATAAATCATTGCACTTGTGAATACAATTTATGTAGAGCTACACAGATATGTCAAATTGATTCAAAATAACTGAATCACCCTAAATGGACTTTTGAAAAGATGGACTTTTTCTTTATTTTTCTCACAATAGTGTCAGTGAATAATTTACTTTTGCTGCTCCTTGGGTTATGACAGTTGTATCCACTGAAATTTGTCTCATAAATTCAAATAATTCTTGATGTTTTATTAGCTCTGAGTTGTTCCTTTTTCCATTATTCTTGTTGGACTCTTTCTCCTTGGTTTGATAACAACTTACATTCCCAGCAGTAATGACCTGGTTTCTTACAATTTATAACAGGTACCTCTTTCATGTAACCTTTAAGAGCTTTAATTCTGTACTGCTCTTTTCCTTTAGTTTCTAATAATATATCTATGTTATGTTCAAAATAGCATTCAGTTTATTTCCACTGTTTGGTTTAACTAAACATCTAATTAATTATTTCAATTCTTCTAGACTACTGTTAAGAGGAGTTGATGTCTCAGTACTGCAGTATCTGATATCCACAAAAAATTCTAGATGGTGCATTTTAGTTTATCTCTGAACTTACTGGATTCTAACTTCATAATTACTGCAGAGCTTCTGATATTTTCATCTTTATGGCTTTTATAAATTGGTCACATTCCAACAAGTCATCATGTCTTGTTGTGTCGTGTGAAAGTGGGTTTTCTCGGGGTACTCCCGTTTCCCCCCACATCAAAATCTTCGGGCATTGGATTTCTAGATCCCAGCCCAGGCAACCTTTGCCAGACCCAGAATCGGGCATTTGATTTGATCTGAACTTGAATGAATTACATTCATGTTCACATCTACCCAACTTTTTCTTTTTCGAGACAGGTCCCACCTTTCCTTCTTTCCACTGCTACCTTTGCCTCCACCCAAAAGACCATTTAGTGAGACATTCCCCACCCAAAAAGTCAAGAATAATAACGATAATTAACTTATTAAAATAATAATAAAAAAAAAAAAACACCACTTAATCCTAATAACAATCCACCTAGGGGAAAGAGGAACTACAAAGTTCCTGAACACTCCCAGTTGGAGAGAGAACTCTTTGGATTTCTCTCTCTAAACTGAACCCCTGCCACGTTAGTTTAGTTTAGTTAGTAAGTCATCATTTTACAAGGGATGTCCAGGTAAGATAACTGGACAAGCCTTTCCAAATTTTTTGCAGCTCATCTAAGATCTCCTTTTACCTCTTTACCCAAGTCTAGAATTTTGTTCTTGGTTATTCTTTATAGTGTAACACTCCAAACGTTTTAGATGAGGCAATCATCAATACTTGGTAGTTGTTACAGCTCTCCACTGGAAGGTTATTTAATGATGACAAAGCAGAATCTTTCAATTGGGTAGCAAAATGAATAGATTGTTACTCACTAATTTGTTTTTTTTACTCTAGAAATGATTTCAAACTGAGCTTGATATGACTTCCATGGTACCTCTCCATCATAATCTATTTGTTTCCCTATTGGCCAGTGTTAAACTAGCAAGCTGAAGTTTGGAATGAAATTTGATAATGCCATTGCTAGAGTAGTACAGGAAGATTTTTCATCAACAGTAGTGGAAATAGGTGTAGGTCAAACAAGTCCTTTTCCAGGTCTTGTAGAAGATAGTGTGTTAGGTTGGAATGCTTGAGCTAATGCAGACAAGTGTGTGGCTGGTTTGATCTATTTATTTAATAATTCATTTTACAGATGTTTATGTCATTACAGCCTTGTACATTTTTTATCTTAGTGATGTAATCTCTTTGTACATCTCCAGTAATTTTATTAATCTTGTCTTCAGTCAAATTTATTTCTTATTTTAATTCTTCCTTAAATAATCTCTCTAACATTTCTGTCACATATCTCATGGTGTTGTTTTAATAATTCCACAGTTTCAAGCATCCCAACCATCAAATCTTCAAGGCATTATCTGTGTTTCATGCACAACATCTAGGTTTTTCAATTTTGTGCTGTACCATTTAGCCTCACTTCTGCTCTTTATGTAGTTTTGCCAGATAGAGTTTTTTTGTGTTTTCTTCACTCTTAGTATTCACATTCACCATCACATAGATGAGTCGCTTCTTCTCACCCCTTCCTGCCATTGGGCAGGACTATATGCTCAAATTCTGGTATCAGAAGCTGCAAGATCTCAGTATCTTATCAAAAAGGAGTAATCTGTTCTTACTCCCACATAGTATCTCGTATATTTAGGGGAGTTTTTAATTCTAGAGTCAGCTGGGGTCAACCTTCACCACCACTCCTTCAGGCTATGTAACAGGTGGTTCTTCTCCATTGGCAAACACAGTTCTATCTTTTTTGGCAAAGTGGGCATCCTTGAAATTATTCATTCCTCTAGGTTGGGCTCACATGAGAGTTCTTCAGTGGTTGTTATAGAACCTGTGAAAAACTTGCACAGTTGCATCAGATTGTCCAGTGAGACTGTCAAATTTCAATATGCTGGATCTCAGTTGGTAGTGGAACAAGGACAGCCCAACTGTAGGGGTCCATCTACCATCTCCATAGCCAGAGATACATTTGTTCACAGAGACTTCATTTCAGGGTTGGGGTACTTGTATATACATTATTGAAATTAAGGTACTTTGGACTGGAGAGAAAGCTTCTCTCCTCCTTATTCTCTTAGAACTTTTATCAGTTCAATATTTTATGACTCGGGCTCTAGTTTTGAGGGAAAGTGGTCATACTTCATTCAGACAGTTCAATACTCTCATCCTATTCAAAGCAAGGGGACACTAGCTCCAGATTTCACCATTTTCGAACAGAGGATCTTCTCCTTTGGGCATACAAACACCAGATTGCTCTCCATTATTGAACTTTTCCAGGGGTAATGAATCTAGTGGTCATTCATTTATTTCATCTCAACAGAACTTTATCTGTGAAGTGGATGCTTCTTCAAGTTTTTTATTGGATTTGCTCTTGTCTTGAGACATCACAGATAAAGGTTTTTGACACATATTTTGGAATGCTCAGTTCCCATACTTTCCTGTTAGATATTACTTGCTTTCCATTTTTAATTCCAATGGATCACAGGCATCATTCTGGGTGTCTCAGGTTGGGTGCCTGAGTCCATAATTATGAGTTCAGTTCATTGCATTTCGTCCTCCATCAGGTTGAAGTGAAGGTTTGTCTACTTAGGTGTTGCTTCTCTTCTCTTCATAATTCAGATGGATCGACATGCAACATACTGTAACTTTCAGATTAGTCCTCTTTGTGTCATATTTATACCATTAACTTATATCATACAACAGTCCCCATGCACTATCAGCTACACCTTGAATGTAGTTAGAGTACACATCCTTATAATTTCAACATTGAGACATGGTATGTATAGTTAGGGTCTGGGCAAATCTCATGATAATGAACAATGTTGACTCTGCAGCTGGTTAGCCTTTACTGCCCACATTTAGATTTCACTTTATCTTGGTGAAGAGCATACCTGTTCCAGAAATAGTGCAGACTCCTACTAGTGTGCTTTATTATCTCTCAATTTTGTGCACTTGTTTTCCTACACAGACTCTTTGTGCAGGTCTTGCCCTCACTAGCTCCTCCATCTGGTCAATGTGTGATTTTAGCTAAAATGTGAGGGGACGTTAGTGTAGTTTAGAAGTTTACATTTTCGTGTGCTGAAAATGTATTTCCAGTAATTCTTAGCTCCTTTCACATTATCCCTAAATTCCTCCCCATAATAGTCAATGTTCAGATCTAATAATCTGGTCAGTCTTGAAATGTGAATAATAAAGAGTAATGGGGAGCTTATGTATCAGCTGATTCACACAAACAGTTTGTTTTGGTTTCCTCTAAAGTTGAAATGTGAATAATAAAGAGTAATGGGGAGCTTATGTATCAGCTGATTCACACGAACAGTTTGTTTTGGTTTCCTCTAAAGTTGTAAAATCTGAGAAATCCTATTGTAATGTGTACAATACGTGTGCTATGAATATATATGGAAACTTCAAGCTCTTTATAAGAAGGACTACTAGATTTGTTGTATAAGCTTCTAATATTCCAGCATAATTACTGTTCATCACTGTTAAAATGATACACTGTAAAAAATCTTAATAGGGTGGATACTATTTAGCTTTTTATAACTGTTTTGTTTCATATATGTGACATGACAATCATGTTAAACTTTTGAGATACACAACTATATATATATTTTTAAAAAATATAATAAGAATGGTGCATCATTCTAGTATTATGTAGTTTCATATCACATACTATACTTTATGGATTCTATTAGAGTTTATATCACACAAATGATATGGCACTGAAAACTTAACAGTAGCAAAATATTTTTATGGGTACTGCTAAACAAACAATTGAAATATGGGGCATCTTATCATTCTAAGTAAAGAAAAACTTATATTTTGGCATATTCTTATTTTATTTTCTAATTTTCAATAAACAAGATTGATGATTATTTGTAATGTTTTTGTAAATCACCTTTTCAGGAAGACATTTCAGAAATTTGTTGCCATTTTGTGTGCAGTAGGGACAGTACTAGTGTGTATCTATCCTGCAGTAAATGCTTTTGCTTTAATGGCTTTTGGAATCCCCATTACCTGTTTGTTGATAATAGAACTGAAAAGGTAAGTACATCAGGTAAAAGTATTGTTGATAATAGTCTGGTTAAACAATGATTTTAAGTAAAAGTGTTGTTGATAATAGTCTGGCTAAACAATGATCTTAAGTAAAAGTGTTGTTGATAATAGTCTAGCTAAACAATGATCTCAAGTAAAAGTATTGTTAATAATAGTCTGGTTAAACAATGATCTCAAGTAAAGTATTGTTGATAATAATCTGGTTAAACAATGAAGGTTTTTGTGGTCAGTACTAATTTGAAGTTGCTTTCTAAATATTGTGACATGGTTTATAATAGCAGAGAAACTATTTTCACTTTTTAAACTGTACCACCTTGCAACTGTTAATTGTAATATCAGCTTCGGATCAGTTTGCTCTTGCACGTCATCATGTACACTATTCTTTTCTGGGCCAACAACTGTTAGGTTCTGTTTTACCTGTTTTAAGAGCAGTCTTTATATCTCCTGAGACTCTGACCTATGCCCAATTTTCCTCCTCTGTCATAACCTCACAACTCTTACAGTATGTCTCTACCATCCATCTCCTCTTTGAGGCTCTCCATCAAATCCTGAAGGGTTTTCTGATGATATCCTCTTCCTTCTTTCTTCCACATTAGCACATTTTTAATCTTCAGCTTTGGCTTTACATAAATGGTTTCTCTGTTGTTGGGACCATCTAGATCAGGATGCGAAGTAAACTTGCGTCCATTTACTGGCATCTCCAGGATTTATGTGTGACCCCAGTTTTGCAGTATTGTGTATTTGACATGAACACTGGATCCTAGGAGTCTTGAGTAGTGTCAGTACAGCAACAGTCTATCTACCCTTTCCAATCTTTTTGCCCATTTGTCTCAGTTGGAGCCTAATATGGCATCTGTTCCAGTTTCCTGTCCTTCCTCCTCTAAGTACTGCATATTTTGTTTCCTTCAGCAACACAAGTTATGTCACCCACCAGTATTGGTGACCACTGAGTTCTGGTCTGGTGGGAGCTTGACTAACTGATTTTCTCTATCTTTTTCAAGGTGTCACTTTGTCAAGGACCACAGAGTTCTGCAGGTTTGATTGTATCCCATTTCTTACCCCATATCCCATGTCTCCTATACCTATTTATTTCCCTCCACCTCTAAATTCAGTGTTTAGCCAGTGTCTGTCAGAGTTGGACCAGGACCTACTATCCTAGTATGCCATCAAAACTGTTTTACATGCTTCACCAGGTTTCTATTTCAGACTTTTTGTTGTTCCCAAGAAAACTAGGCACTGGAGGTCCATGATTGATTTGTCTTGCCTCAATTCATTCAACTGTCCCCTTATACTATGTGGACATTTCCTCCAGGCTTATAGATGATCAAAATGACCTTTGCCAATACTTATCTATACATACCTGTCATCACATGGTCTCATCCTTAGCTCTGATTCTTTCATCACAGGGTGGTTCACCAATTTTTGGACCCTATCCTTTGGGACTGATTCCACCCCTTATGCTTTCTGTTGGGTGGTCAGAGCTTTTGCTCACAATTTTCTCACTCTGGGATTGCAATTCCACCATTATATGGACAACTGACTTCTAGCTTATTTCGTCCTAATCATGCACTTGTATTTACCTTTTCTGGTGCAGGCCATTGTCAACATATGACCCTCCAAATCATAAAATGTTCTTAGCTGAATGTACTCAATAATATTCTTTAGTTAGAAATGGGTACTGACAGTCATACTTCAACTAGGAAAACTAAATAGAAATACTTTGGGAAATGGAAATAGAAAATAAAAATATAATTGAAACAACCATCATACCACTGAATTACTTTCAATAAATTCTACCTGTAATTGGAGAATAATTTAGCATAATTCTGTTTCTATTCACGTTCATAGAGAAGGGCATAAATATGAAATAAAATATTTAATAAACATTAATACATATTTATTAACTTTTTGTAGCTTGAGGATTAGTAACAATCATTTCTTCTGAACACTTAAAAGATAAAACTTTTTTTGGCTTTAAGTCCTCCAGTGAGTCAACAGCAAGTTAACAGATTTTCAATGCAACTTGGTTTTGATTTGCTGTAGTGGATAGCATGTAGATAACTTGTTTGTAACTTTGAGCTAAAACAAACAAGAAATAAGTTTATCTATTATTATTCTTTTCCATAATATATGGAAGAGTTAATATGTAAAATTTATTAACAAAATTGTTCACTTGTATAATTATTGTGTCACTAGAAAGTAGAAAGAAGTGCATCTTTAATTTTTACCTCTGGATGAGATAGTCAATAAACTGCTAATTCTAAAGACATTTTGTGTGCCTACTTGAATGTCATAAAAGTGATTTGATTTTGTTTTTCACCTTAGGTGTAACAATCCACGAGTATTTCGACTGGGTATTCGATCTGCTTTTTTGTGGGGTCTAGCACTTTGCTGTTGGATCAATGACAGACTGTTTTGTGATATGTGGTCTTCCTTGAACTTTCCATACTTGCATGGAGCATGGCACTTGCTGATAGCCATTGCTGCCACTTCAGGTTGTGTTCTGTTTGCCTACTTTGATGCTTGTATTGAAGTGCCTGACCAGTACCCTGCTTTAATATTTTGGCCATATAATGGGTAAGGTGTTAAATTATTTTAATAAATGATTCTAGATGAAATATACTGTTTGTCATAATTTCAAAAGCCCTACTCTTAAGGTTATTGGTACCAGCTGTGTCTATCCCATTTTATCTATCTCAACATCTGTGTTTAAGAAAATCATATTTCAAACATAGTTATGTATTGTAATGTCGATAAATCTTTTTATAAAAATAGTTCTGTTTTCATTTTTATTTATATATCGTTACGTAGTGTTAGCTGAAGGTTTTTGTGGTCAGTACCAATTTGAAGTTGCTTTCTAAATATTGTGACATAGTTTACTTTGTTTATTTTCACTTTTTAAACTATACCACCTTAGAACTGTTAATTGTAATATCAGCACTCTCTTTTTCATAGTAAAATACAAAGAAGGAAAACTTGTCTTTAACTTGATCTGTAGGCTTATTCTTTGCTAAAACTGATCTTCACTTTGGCTGGGGTAAAAAGTTAACAGTAGATATTCTGACTTTTTAACAGGCCTACATTGATGACATATTATTATTATTTCTTTTAATCCTGTATTAGTATTAAATATACAATGTCATTTGAAGTTTCCCAAGAAAGGACTCTCTGGTATAGCTTCTCTTTAAGATATAGTGTAGAATCAGTGTTTGGAACAATGGAAAGATCATGAACATGTTGATCTCACACAGCTGGAAGTGTCTTGAAATGTTTGTCATTTTTCATTAGATGCATCATGATAACTGACAAAAGGCAAGACACTTAGATAACTTGAGATTTTTGGATAGCTGATATTAAATCAGGTCAGGATTATTTTCACAACTCTTTCCAATTTCAGCAAAGTATTTGTTGAATAACCTTTTCATGACATTCAAATGTTTCTTATTTCTTAATCCATCATTCTTGAAACCAAAGTTCAAGACTGACTAAACTTTCTACAGGACTTTGCCATGAAGTAGAAACTTTTGTGATGACGAGAAACCCACTTAAAGTAAAGATGCATTGCAAAGATGGCTGGTATGGGTATTAAAAACCTTAATTGAAATAAAAACTTTATTTTAATCGGAGTTTTAAATACGCATATCAACTGTCTCTTCAGTACAACTAGAAGCTTTGTTTCTCACAGAACAAAGGAAATAAAAATTAAATTTTATATACATTAATCTGTGTTATTTATGTAGGATAAACTTTAATAATGTCCACCAACAATAACTATGAACACCAACAATTTTCATAAACATTCTGTCTTCAAAAGCCATTCTTTTAATTTTGTAGTATGACAGATAACAGAAAAAGGTTCTACAACACCACTAGGAAAGTTTGTCCAATGTCAAATGGCATGTAAACAAAGAAGGAAACATTTGATCTTGAAGAAAGCTAATTACAATCATGATTTACTACAAAACTTTTTTGCTAAGATCTACTAGACATTTTTATCTTCTTTAAGCAGCTAATTAAAATCACAGATAGTTATGGGAATGTTATCCAACTTGCAGTCAATGCACATGTTTATTGATTGGCTACATGTGCTGTCAAATCTTTCTGATGTGTGATTCGTTGATCAGACGAAATAAAGGTTTCTCTGAGGCATTTAGATTTATAGATCCCAGTCACCTTGTGGCCCTGAACAGGGAACATTTAGTGTAACGTTGACATGCTGCTTCTGTTCGTTCTTCTTCAAGTCGAGCCTGGATTGCTTTCACTCTGCTGCCTTTAATCAACCAGACTTTTTTGTTGCTTTACTCTGTCAACTTTATAAACATCTGATATGTTACAATACTAAGAGAAATTAAATACAAACTCTCATAGCATTAAAATTCTATCATGAGTGGGGCAAAGGGGGATATAAATATCTCTGAACAACTCAGTCGGGAAGTTCATCTTCCTTTAAAACTAAATACCTGCAATGAAATTTTCTTTCTTTCATGAAGGGAGTTTCTCCACATAAGTGAGGTCATGTACAATGATGGCTGATGTCAAATACACTAGATCTCCATACTGTATCACATGCTGAAATGGCAGATATTCTTCACATTTATCCTAAAAAGATGAATAAATAACTCACTTTCCATTTGTTTTTGTGAGTCATCAGTGACATCAGGGCCTTTAAATTCTAAAATGGCACAACTGTTTCATCTATAACTATATATGTAGAAACAGCTGGTATGGGTAAAGAAAGCTCTATGTAGAGGAGCAAACAACAAAGGTCAAAATGTTGTTTGCTCCTCTATATAGTGCTTTCTCTATCCATACTAGCTGTTTTTACATATATTTTTCTCTGCAAGTGGGTTTTCTTGTCATCACAGATTCATCTATAATTGTACAACTGGATTTTGAAGGAAAATATGGTAAAATGTAAGCTTCTTCTTGAAGGAGCAAGTTATCTTCATTAATTTAAGAGCTTCAGCATGTCTCAATTGTATAATATTTTAGCAAATATTTTTGTTGTTTGATATTAAGCACAAAGCTACACAAAGGACTATATGTGCGGTGCTCTTCCACCATGAGTATCAAAACTCACTTTCTAGTAGTTAAGTCCACAGATATACCACTGGGGGGATTTTAGCAAATACATTTTTAAGGTGTACATGACAGATGAATGTCTGAATTTGTTCAGATTCTGGTTACATTTACAAGTTTTCATAAAAAGTTCAGGACCACCACATTAATATTTTAATACATAATTTTTACATAAGGTGCTACTTTTGTGGTATTTATGAAAACTGTATTACAAATGAGTAATAATTTTTAAGCTACTCCTTAAAATATAACTTATTCTTAGAAACGTTTCTAAAGAGTTTTGATTTTTCATTGCAGGTTTGAACTCGGCGTGCCTTATATCATACTTCGTAGCCATTGTGACCCGTCAACAATCCTTATGAAATATAAAATTTAATCCAGTTCCTTTAAAGCTGACTGTCAACTGAAATTAATTTATTATGAATCTTTAGAGAAAATTTTCAGTTTTTTGAAGAGAAAGATCTGGGTTTTATATTTGATATTTGTTTCTACATTTTGGTAACTTTGGGACATTCATATAATATTTGTATCTCTGTCAATGTCACAGAACTACACTATAGTGTCTAATGTAATTAGTTCTGTAGTCAACATCAGTATACATCTCTCAATTATTATTTTATTTTTTTGACATTGCACAATCTATATGTGTGATTATAATTGGTTTATGTTAAAGTTTGAGTGCTCACACCATATAATGTGCAATTTGGAATTTTTTTATTTCTATGTGTTTGGTTATTTACTGTATATTATGAGTAAAATACAAGTATATCTTATTTTCTGTATTTATCAAAGTGTTTATAATTACTTAATTAACTTTTATAGCTTTTTTGGCACAATGGATACTCTTATTAGCCACTATTTTATGACGAAAGGTGTATTACGATTGTTCAGTCATTTCATAAAATGGCTTAAGTTAAATCATAAAACATTGTTGTCATTGTTGTAAAATCATTATTTCATTGGAGGGCCCTTTTAAATTATGTGTGAAAATAATTATTCAGACCACATAAGGGCAGTAAACTACTTTGTTTGCCTCTGATGGTTATAGAAACTTAAATACTTTTTTAATTTAATGTATGCTTACATTAGAAATGACCTTAACTAGCATGTAATAAACATGTTTACTTGTACAAAGCAACTGCAATACTATACTTTATTCTAACACTATGCAAGTTCTAAGGTGCCTTAAATAATGTTTACGTATTAATAAAAAGTCAAATTGTGATATTTCAATTTGTTAGATACCTCTATGGTGCTCTAAAACATATTATATTTCCTTCTAATATTGTCTATGTCTTAATTAGAAGTTAATATGTTAAGTTTTTATTTTAATGGCAACTATGCTCCATGGACAATTTAAAATACTATACTTAAACTAACCCCAACAGATGGTCTCAGAATTATACTAATTTTATATCTGGATTCCCTGGTGAACATTCCAGACATTAATATTGCTACTTTGTAATGTGACATGAATCATGCTTTGTGTCAGGTAGCATCATACTAATGGACAAAAGTATCTTTCTACCAATTAAGAACTCTGACCAGGTCATGAAAATGTATTAATTCAAGGTCTCCTTATCCGAGAGCATTTAGAGTTTTAGACATAAAGATGCATATCCCACCCACTCAATATGAATAATGCAGGCTAAATAAGAGATACCTTACTAAAATTCTACATATTTGCCACAAATAGCAATATAAATATTCACGTTCCTGCTTCTAGACCAATTTTCGACAACACTTGAAAACTGCAAATTATTTCTCATCAGTTCCCAAAATGGTCCGGCATAGCCAGGTGGTTAAGGCACTCGACTCATCATCTGAGGGCACGGGTTTGAAACCCCGTCGCACCAAACATGCTCGCCCTTTCAGCTGTGGGGGCATTATATATGACGGTTATTCCCACTATTCGTTGGTAAAAAGAGTGGCCCAAGAGTTGGCGGTGGGTGGTGATGACTAGCTGCCTTCCCTGTACACTGCTAAATTAGGGACGGCTAGCGCAGATAGCCCTCGTGTAACTTTGCACAAAATTCAAAACCTTATGATGTTATGCATTTCTTTAGAGTCACATAATTTGGTCAGATACAAGCATTTGTACTTGGTTGATGAAACAAAGTTAACAAAAGATAAATATAGCTATATATATATACACACACACATTTCATTTAGTTTGAACAATAAAGTTTCAAATCACGAACTAACGACGCATAGGCGAAACAATGGCCGCACCCACTTTGAGGTCGCTCTGTGTTAAAAACCACAAAGTGTTGTAATGTTATCCTGCTTAAAGTGTTGTAATGTTATCCTGCATTGTTCCCTTACATTTTGATGCTCCTGTTCCTACTTGTTATTTTTGTTTTACAATTATGCGTGTATATGTAATGACAAAATTGTAACTCGTATTATGCACTAGATAGTCATTACAATATTTTATTTCAAGGCATTAATAAAAACATAACATTAGACAGTACCGCTTCATATCAGTCTAAATGTTTATTAGTGAGCGTATACAATATTGTATATTAAGTTATTCATCCTTGTAATTATGCAGAGGTATAAAACTCTTAGTAAATGATAATGTCTAGACACCGTAATGCAACTGAAAATAAAAATAAATATTTGAGTTAGCTGCCATCTATGAGATTTTATGTAAAGTAAGCCTCGCGTTTTTTATGGGTATTTGTTGGCTTCATCTCTATCACAAAAAACTGTATTACCTAAAGAACGTTATGATTTTAAAGAATAACTTATAAACACAGTTGAAATGGATAACCTTGTATGTTTGAGCCTACTTATGACAGGTTTTATTTCTTGCATCTTAAAATTATGAAAACTTGCACGTTTACATAAACAAAACAGTTAAAGTATTACATCGTAAAACTAAAATCAAGAGAGATAAACCGCTCAGATATGATAGAGTAACTATTTACAAAGTTTGAACACTTTAACCACATAATTTCAATGCAATAACTGAATTTCATGTTTTGAAAGTATTTTGTTTTTTTGTTTGTTTTTGAATTTTGCACAAAGCTACTCGAGGACTATCTGTGCTAGCCGTCCCTAATTTAGCAGTGTAAGACGAGAGGAAAGGCAGCTAGTCATCACCACCCACCGCCAACTCTTGGGCTACTCTTTTACCAACGAATAGTGGGATTGACCGTCACATTATAGCGCCCCCACGGCTGAAAGGGCGAGCATGTTTGGCGCGACGGGGATGGTTTTGAAAGTAACTTTTTAAAAATTAATTTAATAAAAGCCCTTACATAAATTGCACGTTTACAAAAACAAAACATTTAAAGTATTACATCGTAAAACCAAAATCAAGAGAGATAAACCACTCAGATATGATAGAGTAACTATTTACAAAGTTTGAACACTTTAACCACATAATTTCAATGCAATAACTGAATTTCATGTTTTGAAAGTAACTTTTAAAATTCATTTAATAAAAGCTGTTACATAAGTTACAATTACAACTTGTAACTAATTTTTGAACACTGTTTAGCAATCTCGAAAATTACTTATGTAACATCCTTTAAATACCTGTATGAAGGTGAAGGAAAACCTAAAGTGGTCATTAAATGACTAAACTAGTAGTGCCAGTTTGACTAATACCTTATTGTGAGTACAACCACACAAATGCAAAATGAAATACTCGTGTCAGATTTCCTAGTTACACATTTGGCCTGAACATTTAGCCTTTTTCTCATAAAACGCTTTTAGGTATGATGGTTAGTTAATGTTAACCTTGTAAAAACATGTTTATCTCGTGTAAACAATCGTAGCTGTTTTTAATAATTTAATGTATTCAATAAACTAATCAGTATGTTACAATAAATAGCTAAACAATGTGAAATAGAAGAACAATCACCAAACTAAAGAAATGTTACCTATAATTTCCTTTTATGTAACTAAAAACTAATAGCTGCACATCAGAAACTAACGATGTTTGGTGAAAACTAAATATTTCACGATAATGGCATAATTGCTTCCCTATATCGAATAACTGGATATATATAAAAATGAAATTGGTAAAATATTGTTTCAAATATGTCACACAATTATTATTATGTATTTTAATATAGATGCTTAAGTTATTTTTATGTTTAGAAATGTACATAACATTCAGCGTTAAATTTGTATTGCGAAATTCTCGCCTATTCATTAAATTTGTAGAAGATTCATGAGTGTAAGAATGAACCACATATGTTGAACGTAAACACTAGTGTATCGTTTATATTGTTGTGCAGG
>NC_134837.1:22863111-22910711 GCF_004210375.1 Tachypleus tridentatus | reverse complement strand
GCATCATTGTAATCAACGCTTGATATCCAGGTGCCTAGTCTTCATCGTCTTGCTAACTATTTCACAATTAAATCTTTCTTCTTCTACATATCTAATATCGAAAGCTCTGTTCTTCGTTGTATAACCCACCACTTCCCGCCCACTTCTTTATTCTTGTTAGTTTTGCTACTTGAATTTCATTTATATTCGACATAATTTTACAAAAATTGGCATTCATGTACTTGTTATTCACATACCTTTTAATTGTTCAAAATCCATATCTTTATTCTTCATTCCATGGTATGTACATGAGATCTCAGTCTTCATTCATTCTTTTCACTAAGCATTTAATTTTCGTATTTCCATCTTGCATTACCTTACCCACTGCTTGACATCCAGGTCCTAATATTCATCGTCTTGCTAACTATTTCACACACAAATCTCTCTTCTTCACCTTCTGTACATCTAATATCGAAATTTCTCTGATACGTTGTATAACCCACCACTTCCCGCCCACATCTCTATTCTTGTTTGTCTTTTTATTTCAATTTCAGAGATATATTCGACAAAATTTTATAAAAAATCTGGTATCTATATACTTATTTTTCACGTACCTTTTAACTGTTCCACATCCATATCTTTATTCTTTTAATCTCTTGCCATGTATATGAGATCCAAATCGTCAATCATTATTTTTTATTAAGTGTTTTAACTAAAATTTCCACTTGGCATCATTGTAATCAACGCTTGATATCTAGGTGCCTAGTCTTCATCGTCTTGTTAACTATTTCACAATTAATTCTTTTTTCTTCTTCTACATATCTAATATCGAAAGCTCTGTTCTTCGTTGTATAACCCACCACTTTCCGCCCACTTCTTTATTCTTGTTAGTTTTGCTACTTGAATTTCATTTATATTCGACATAATTTTACAAAAATTGGCATTCATATATTTGTTTTTCACATACCTTTTAACTGTTCAAAATCCATATCTTTATTCTTCATTCCTTGGTATGTACATGAGATCTCAGTCTTCATTCATTCTTTTCACTAAGCATTTAATTTTCGTATTTCCATCTTGCATTACCTTACCCACTGCTTGACATCCAGGTCCTAATATTCATCGTCTTGCTAACTATTTCACACACAAATCTCTCTTCTTCACCTTCTGTACATCTAATATCGAAATTTCTCTGATACGTTGTATAACCCACCACTTCCCGCCCACATCTCTATTCTTGTTTGTCTTTTTTATTTCAATTTCAGAGATATATTCGACAAAATTTTATAAAATCTGGTATCTATATACTTATTTTTCACGTACCTTTTAACTGTTCCACATCCATATCTTTATTCTTTTAATCTCTTGCCATGTATATGAGATCCAAATCGTCAATCATTATTTTTATTAAGTGTTTTAACTAAAATTTCCACTTGGCATCATTGTAATCAACGCTTGATATCCAGGTGCCTAGTCTTCATCGTCTTGCTAACTATTTCACAATTAAATCTTTTTTTCTTCTTCTACATATCTAATATCGAAAGCTCTGTTCTTCGTTGTATAACCCACCACTTTCCGCCCACTTCTTTATTCTTGTTAGTTTTGCTACTTGAATTTCATTTATATTCGACATAATTTTACAAAAATTGGCATTCATATATTTGTTTTTCACATACCTTTTAACTGTTCAAAATCCATATCTTTATTCTTCATTCCTTGGTATATACATGAGATCTCAGTCTTCATTCATTCTTTTCACTAAGCATTTAATTTTCGTATTTCCATCTTGCATTACCTTACCCACTGCTTGACATCCAGGTCTTAATATTCATCGTCTTGCTAACTATTTCACACACAAATCTCTCTTCTTCACCTTTTGTACATCTAATATCGAAATTTCTCTGATACCTTGTATAACCCACCATTTTCCGCCCACATCTTTATTCTTGTTAAATTTGCTTCAATAATTTCATATATATGCGACATAATTTTACAAAAATCTGACATTCATATATTTATTTTTCACTTACCTTTTAACTGTTCGACATCCATATCTTTATTCTTCATTCCTTTCGTATGTACATGAGATCCGAATCTTCATTCATTCTTTTTGCAAAGTATTTAATTTTCAAATCTTTATCTTGCATTATCTTACTCATCGCTTGAAATCCAGGACCCTATTCTTCATCGTCTTGCTAACTTTTCACAAACAAATCTTTCTTCTTCTCCTTCTATATATCTAATATACAAATCTCTGTTCCACGTTTTAAAACCCACCACTTCCCGCCCACATCTCTATTCTTGTTTGTCTTTTTTATTTCAATTTCAGAGATATATTCGACAAAATTTTATAAAATCTGGTATCTATATACTTATTTTTCACGTACCTTTTAACTGTTCCACATCCATATCTTTATTCTTTTAATCCCTTGCCATGTATATGAGATCCAAATCGTCTATCATTATTTTTATTAAGTGTTTATAACTAAAATTTCCACTTGGCATCATTGTAATCAACGCTTGATATCCAGGTGCCTAGTCTTCATCGTCTTGCTAACTATTTCACAATTAAATCTTTTTTTCTTCTTCTACATATCTAATATCGAAAGCTCTGTTCTTCGTTGTATAACCCACCACTTCCCGCCCACTTCTTTATTCTTGTTAGTTTTGCTACTTGAATTTCATTTATATTCGACATAATTTTACAAAATTGGCATTCATATATTTGTTTTTCACATACCTTTTAACTGTTCAAAATCCATATCTTTATTCTTCATTCCTTGGTATGTACATGAGATCTCAGTCTTCATTCATTCTTTTCACTAAGCATTTAATTTTCGTATTTCCATCTTGCATTACCTTACCCACTGCTTGACATCCAGGTCCTAATATTCATCGTCTTGCTAACTATTTCACACACAAATCTCTCTTCTTCACCTTCTGTACATCTAATATCGAAATTTCTCTGATACGTTGTATAACCCACCACTTCCCGCCCACATCTCTATTCTTGTTTGTCTTTTTATTTCAATTTCAGAGATATATTCGACAAAATTTTATAAAAATCTGGTATCTATATACTTATTTTTCACGTACCTTTTAACTGTTCCACATCCATATCTTTATTCTTTTAATCCCTTGCCATGTATATGAGATCCAAATCGTCAATCATTATTTTTTATTAAGTGTTTATAACTAAAATTTCCACTTGGCATCATTGTAATCAACGCTTGATATCCAGGTGCCTAGTCTTCATCGTCTTGCTAACTATTTCACAATTAAATCTTTCTTCTTCTACATATCTAATATCGAAAGCTCTGTTCTTCGTTGTATAACCCACCACTTCCCGCCCACTTCTTTATTCTTGTTAGTTTTGCTACTTGAATTTCATTTATATTCGACATAATTTTACAAAAATTGGCATTCATGTATTTGTTTTTCACATACCTTTTAATTGTTCAAAATCCATATCTTTATTCTTCATTCCATGGTATGTACATGAGATCTCAGTCTTCATTCATTCTTTTCACTAAGCATTTAATTTTCGTATTTCCATCTTGCATTACCTTACCCACTGCTTGACATCCAGGTCCTAATATTCATCGTCTTGCTAACTATTTCACACACAAATCTCTCTTCTTCACCTTCTGTACATCTAATATCGAAATTTCTCTGATACGTTGTATAACCCACCACTTCCCGCCCACATCTCTATTCTTGTTTGTCTTTTTTATTTCAATTTCAGAGATATATTCGACAAAATTTTATAAAAATCTGGTATCTATATACTTATTTTTCACGTACCTTTTAACTGTTCCACATCCATATCTTTATTCTTTTTAATCTCTTGCCATGTATATGAGATCCAAATCGTCAATCATTATTTTTATTAAGTGTTTTAACTAAAATTTCCACTTGGCATCATTGTAATCAACGCTTGATATCTAGGTGCCTAGTCTTCATCGTCTTGCTAACTATTTCACAATTAAATCTTTTTTTTCTTCTTCTACATATCTAATATCGAAAGCTCTGTTCTTCGTTGTATAACCCACCACTTTCCGCCCACTTCTTTATTCTTGTTAGTTTTGCTACTTGAATTTCATTTATATTCGACATAATTTTACAAAAATTGGCATTCATATATTTGTTTTTCACATACCTTTTAACTGTTCAAAATCCATATCTTTATTCTTCATTCCTTGGTATATACATGAGATCTCAGTCTTCATTCATTCTTTTCACTAAGCATTTAATTTTCGTATTTCCATCTTGCATTACCTTACCCACTGCTTGACATCCAGGTCCTAATATTCATCGTCTTGCTAACTATTTCACACACAAATCTCTCTTCTTCACCTTCTGTACATCTAATATCGAAATTTCTCTGATAAAATGTATAACCCACCATTTCCCGCCCACATCTTTATTCTTGTTAAATTTGTTACATTAATTTCATATATATGCGACATAATTTTACAAAAATCTGACATCCATATATTTATTTTTCACTTACCTTTTAACTGTTCGACATCCATATCTTTATTCTTCATTCCTCGGTATATACATGAGATCTCAATCTTCATTCATTCTTTTCACTAAGCATTTAATTTTCGTATTTCCATCTTGCATTACCTTACCCACTGCTTGACATCCAGGTCCTAATATTCATCGTCTTGCTAACTATTTCACACACAAATCTCTTCTTCACCTTCTGTACATCTAATATCGAAATTTCTCTGATACGTTGTATAACCCACCACTTCCCGCCCACATCTTTATTCTTGTTAAATTTGCTACATTAATTTCATATATATTCGACATAATTTTACAAAAATCTGGCATCCATATATTTATTTTTCACTTACCTTTTAACTGTTCGACATCCATATCTTTATTCTTCATTCCTTTGGTATGTACATGAGATCCGAATCTTCATTCATTCTTTTCACTAAGCATTTAATTTTCGTATTTCCATCTTATTATCTTACCCATCGCTTGAAATCCAGGACCCTATTCTTCATCGTCTTGCTAACTATTTCACACACAAATCTCTCTTCTTCACCTTGTGTACATCTAATATCGAAATTTCTCTGATACGTTGTATAACCCACCACTTCCCGCCCACATCTTTATTCTTGTTAAATTTGCTACATTAATTTCATATATATGCGACATAATTTTACAAAAATCTGACATCCATATATTTATTTTTCACTTACCTTTTAACTGTTCGACATCCATATCTTTATTCTTCATTCCTTTCGTATGTACATGAGATCCGAATCTTCATTCATTATTTTTTTGCAAAGTATTTAATTTTCAAATCTTTATCTTGCATTATCTTACTCATCGCTTGAAATCCAGGACCCTATTCTTCATCGTCTTGCTAACTTTATCACAAATAAATCTTTCTTCTTCTCCTTCTATATATCTAATATACAAATCTCTGTTCCACGTTTTAAAACCCACCACTTCCCGCCCACATCTCTATTCTTGTTTGTCTTTTTTATTTCAATTTCAGAGATATATTCGACAAAATTTTATAAAAATCTGGTATCTATATACTTATTTTTCACGTACCTTTTAACTGTTCCACATCCATATCTTTATTCTTTTAATCCCTTGCCATGTATATGAGATCCAAATCGTCAATCATTATTTTTATTAAGTGTTTATAACTAAAATTTCCACTTGGCATCATTGTAATCAACGCTTGATATCCAGGTGCCTAGTCTTCATCGTCTTGCTAACTATTTCACAATTAAATCTTTTTTTCTTCTTCTACATATCTAATATCGAAAGCTCTGTTCTTCGTTGTATAACCCACCACTTTCCGCCCACTTCTTTATTCTTGTTAGTTTTGCTACTTGAATTTCATTTATATTCGACATAATTTTACAAAATTGGCATTCATATATTTGTTTTTCACATACCTTTTAACTGTTCAAAATCCATATCTTTATTCTTCATTCCTTGGTATGTACATGAGATCTCAGTCTTCATTCATTCTTTTCACTAAGCATTTAATTTTCGTATTTCCATCTTGCATTACCTTACCCACTGCTTGACATCCAGGTCCTAATATTCATCGTCTTGCTAACTATTTCACACACAAATCTCTCTTCTTCACCTTCTGTACATCTAATATCGAAATTTCTCTGATACGTTGTATAACCCACCACTTCCCGCCCACATCTCTATTCTTGTTTGTCTTTTATTTCAATTTCAGAGATATATTCGACAAAATTTTATAAAAATCTGGTATCTATATACTTATTTTTCACGTACCTTTTAACTGTTCCACATCCATATCTTTATTCTTTTAATCTCTTGCCATGTATATGAGATCCAAATCGTCAATCATTATTTTTATTAAGTGTTTTAACTAAAATTTCCACTTGGCATCATTGTAATCAACGCTTGATATCCAGGTGCCTAGTCTTCATCGTCTTGCTGACTATTTCACAATTAAATCTTTTCTTCTTCTTCTACATATCTAATATCGAAAGCTCTGTTCTTCGTTGTATAACCCACCACTTTCCGCCCACTTCTTTATTCTTGTTAGTTTTGCTACTTGAATTTCATTTATATTCGACATAATTTTACAAAATTGGCATTCATATATTTGTTTTTCACATACCTTTTAACTGTTCAAAATCCATATCTTTATTCTTCATTCCTTGGTATATACATGAGATCTCAGTCTTCATTCATTCTTTTCACTAAGCATTTAATTTTCGTATTTCCATCTTGCATTACCTTACCCACTGCTTGACATCCAGGTCCTAATATTCATCGTCTTGCTAACTATTTCACACACAAATCTCTCTTCTTCACCTTCTGTACATCTAATATCGAAATTTCTCTGATACGTTGTATAACCCACCACTTCCCGCCCACATCTTTATTCTTGTTAAATTTGCTACATTAATTTCATATATATGCGACATAATTTTACAAAAATCTGACATCCATATATTTATTTTTCACTTACCTTTTAACTGTTCGACATCCATATCTTTATTCTTCATTCCTTTCGTATGTACATGAGATCCGAATCTTCATTCATTATTTTTGCAAAGTATTTAATTTTCAAATCTTTATCTTGCATTATCTTACTCATCGCTTGAAATCCAGGACCCTATTCTTCATCGTCTTGCTAACTTTTTCACAAACAAATCTTTCTTCTTCTCCTTCTATATATCTAATATACAAATCTCTGTTCCACGTTTTAAAACCCACCACTTCCCGCCCACATCTCTATTCTTGTTTGTTTTTTTATTTCAATTTCAGAGATATATTCGACAAAATTTTATAAAAATCTGGTATCTATATACTTATTTTTCACGTACCTTTTAACTGTTCCACATCCATATCTTTATTCTTTTAATCCCTTGCCATGTATATGAGATCCAAATCGTCAATCATTATTTTTATTAAGTGTTTATAACTAAAATTTCCACTTGGCATCATTGTAATCAACGCTTGATATCCAGGTGCCTAGTCTTCATCGTCTTGCTAACTATTTCACAATTAAATCTTTTTTTTCTTCTTCTACATATCTAATATCGAAAGCTCTGTTCTTCGTTGTATAACCCACCACTTCCCGCCCACTTCTTTATTCTTGTTAGTTTTGCTACTTGAATTTCATTTATATTCGACATAATTTTACAAAAATTGGCATTCATATATTTGTTTTTCACATACCTTTTAACTGTTCAAAATCCATATCTTTATTCTTCATTCCTTGGTATGTACATGAGATCTCAGTCTTCATTCATTCTTTTCACTAAGCATTTAATTTTCGTATTTCCATCTTGCATTACCTTACCCACTGCTTGACATCCAGGTCCTAATATTCATCGTCTTGCTAACTATTTCACACACAAATCTCTCTTCTTCACCTTCTGTACATCTAATATCGAAATTTCTCTGATACGTTGTATAACCCACCACTTCCCGCCCACATCTCTATTCTTGTTTGTCATTTTTTATTTCAATTTCAGAGATATATTCGACAAAATTTTATAAAAATCTGGTATCTATATACTTATTTTTCACGTACCTTTTAACTGTTCCACATCCATATCTTTATTCTTTTTAATCCCTTGCCATGTATATGAGATCCAAATCGTCAATCATTATTTTTTTATTAAGTGTTTATAACTAAAATTTCCACTTGGCATCATTGTAATCAACGCTTGATATCCAGGTGCCTAGTCTTCATCGTCTTGCTAACTATTTCACAATTAAATCTTTTTTTCTTCTTCTACATATCTAATATCGAAAGCTCTGTTCTTCGTTGTATAACCCACCACTTTCCGCCCACTTCTTTATTCTTGTTAGTTTTGCTACTTGAATTTCATTTATATTCGACATAATTTTACAAAAATTGGCATTCATATATTTGTTTTTCACATACCTTTTAACTGTTGAAAATCCATATCTTTATTCTTCATTCCTTGGTATATACATGAGATCTCAGTCTTCATTCATTCTTTTCACTAAGCATTTAATTTTCGTATTTCCATCTTGCATTACCTTACCCACTGCTTGACATCCAGGTCCTAATATTCATCGTCTTGCTAACTATTTCACACACAAATCTCTCTTCTTCACCTTCTGTACATCTAATATCGAAATTTCTCTGATAAAATGTATAACCCACCATTTCCCGCCCACATCTTTATTCTTGTTAAATTTGCTACATTAATTTCATATATATGCGACATAATTTTACAAAAATCTGACATCCATATATTTATTTTTCACTTACCTTTTAACTGTTCGACATCCATATCTTTATTCTTCATTCCTTTCGTATGTACATGAGATCCGAATCTTCATTCATTCTTTTTGCAAAGTATTTAATTTTCAAATCTTTATCTTGCATTATCTTACTCATCGCTTGAAATCCAGGACCCTATTCTTCATCGTCTTGCTAACTTTTTCACAAACAAATCTTTCTTCTTCTCCTTCTATATATCTAATATCAAATCTCTGTTCCACGTTTTATAACCCACCACTTCCCGCCCACATCTCTATTCTTGTTTGTCTTTTTATTTCAATTTCAGAGATATATTCGACAAAATTTTATAAAAATCTGGTATCTATATACTTATTTTTCACGTACCTTTTAACTGTTCCACATCCATATCTTTATTCTTTTAATCCCTTGCCATGTATATGAGATCCAAATCGTCAATCATTATTTTTATTAAGTGTTTATAACTAAAATTTCCACTTGGCATCATTGTAATCAACGCTTGATATCCAGGTGCCTAGTCTTCATCGTCTTGCTAACTATTTCACAATTAAATCTTTTTTTCTTCTTCTACATATCTAATATCGAAAGCTCTGTTCTTCGTTGTATAACCCACCACTTTCCGCCCACTTCTTTATTCTTGTTAGTTTTGCTACTTGAATTTCATTTATATTCGACATAATTTTACAAAAATTGGCATTCATATATTTGTTTTTCACATACCTTTTAACTGTTCAAAATCCATATCTTTATTCTTCATTCCTTGGTATGTACATGAGATCTCAGTCTTCATTCATTCTTTTCACTAAGCATTTAATTTTCGTATTTCCATCTTGCATTACCTTACCCACTGCTTGACATCCAGGTCCTAATATTCATCGTCTTGCTAACTATTTCACACACAAATCTCTCTTCTTCACCTTCTGTACATCTAATATCGAAATTTCTCTGATACGTTGTATAACCCACCACTTCCCGCCCACATCTCTATTCTTGTTTGTCTTTTTATTTCAATTTCAGAGATATATTCGACAAAATTTTATAAAAATCTGGTATCTATATACTTATTTTTCACGTACCTTTTAACTGTTCCACATCCATATCTTTATTCTTTTAATCTCTTGCCATGTATATGAGATCCAAATCGTCAATCATTTTTTTTATTAAGTGTTTTTAACTAAAATTTCCACTTGGCATCATTGTAATCAACGCTTGATATCCAGGTGCCTAGTCTTCATCGTCTTGCTGACTATTTCACAATTAAATCTTTTCTTCTTCTTCTACATATCTAATATCGAAAGCTCTGTTCTTCGTTGTATAACCCACCACTTTCCGCCCACTTCTTTATTCTTGTTAGTTTTGCTACTTGAATTTCATTTATATTCGACATAATTTTACAAAAATTGGCATTCATATATTTGTTTTTCACATACCTTTTAACTGTTCAAAATCCATATCTTTATTCTTCATTCCTTGGTATGTACATGAGATCTCAGTCTTCATTCATTCTTTTCACTAAGCATTTAATTTTCGTATTTCCATCTTGCATTACCTTACCCACTGCTTGACATCCAGGTCCTAATATTCATCGTCTTGCTAACTATTTCACACACAAATCTCTCTTCTTCACCTTCTGTACATCTAATATCGAAATTTCTCTGATACGTTGTATAACCCACCATTTCCCGCCCACATCTTTATTCTTGTTAAATTTGCTACATTAATTTCATATATATGCGACATAATTTTACAAAAATCTGACATCCATATATTTATTTTTCACTTACCTTTTAACTGTTCGACATCCATATCTTTATTCTTCATTCCTTTCGTATGTACATGAGATCCGAATCTTCATTCATTATTTTTGCAAAGTATTTAATTTTCAAATCTTTATCTTGCATTATCTTACTCATCGCTTGAAATCCAGGACCCTATTCTTCATCGTCTTGCTAACTTTCTCACAAAAAAATCTTTCTTCTTCTCCTTCTATATATCTAATATACAAAACTCTGTTCCACGTTTTAAAACCCACCACTTCCCGCCCACATCTCTATTCTTGTTTGTCTTTTTATTTCAATTTCAGAGATATATTCGACAAAATTTTATAAAAATCTGGTATCTATATACTTATTTTTCACGTACCTTTTAACTGTTCCACATCCATATCTTTATTCTTTTTAATCCCTTGCCATGTATATGAGATCCAAATCGTCAATCATTATTTTTATTAAGTGTTTTAACTAAAATTTCCACTTGGCATCATTGTAATCAACGCTTGATATCTAGGTGCCTAGTCTTCATCGTCTTGTTAACTATTTCACAATTAATTCTTTTTTCTTCTTCTACATATCTAATATCGAAAGCTCTGTTCTTCGTTGTATAACCCACCACTTTCCGCCCACTTCTTTATTCTTGTTACTTTTGCTACTTGAATTTCATTTATATTCGACATAATTTTACAAAAATTGGCATTCATATATTTGTTTTTCACATACCTTTTAACTGTTCAAAATCCATATCTTTATTCTTCATTCCTTGGTATGTACATGAGATCTCAGTCTTCATTCATTCTTTTCACTAAGCATTTAATTTTCGTATTTCCATCTTGCATTCCCTTACCCACTGCTTGACATCCAGGTCCTAATATTCATCGTCTTGCTAACTATTTCACACACAAATCTCTCTTCTTCACCTTCTGTACATCTAATATCGAAATTTCTCTGATACGTTGTATAACCCACCACTTCCCGCCCACATCTCTATTCTTGTTAAATTTTTTATTTCAATTTCAGAGATATATTCGACAAAATTTTATAAAAATCTGGTATCTATATACTTATTTTTCACGTACCTTTTAACTGTTCCACATCCATATCTTTATTCTTTTTAATCTCTTGCCATGTATATGAGATCCAAATCGTCAATCATTATTTTTATTAAGTGTTTTAACTAAAATTTCCACTTGGCATCATTGTAATCAACGCTTGATATCTAGGTGCCTAGTCTTCATCGTCTTGTTAACTATTTCACAATTAAATCTTTTTTCTTCTTCTACATATCTAATATCGAAAGCTCTGTTCTTCGTTGTATAACCCACCACTTTCCGCCCACTTCTTTATTCTTGTTAGTTTTGCTACTTGAATTTCATTTATATTCGACATAATTTTACAAAAATTGGCATTCATATATTTGTTTTTCACATACCTTTTAACTGTTCAAAATCCATATCTTTATTCTTCATTCCATGGTATGTACATGAGATCTCAGTCTTCATTCATTCTTTTCACTAAGCATTTAATTTTCGTATTTCCATCTTGCATTACCTTACCCACTGCTTGACATCCAGGTCCTAATATTCATCGTCTTGCTAACTATTTCACACACAAATCTCTCTTCTTCACCTTCTGTACATCTAATATCGAAATTTCTCTGATACGTTGTATAACCCACCACTTCCCGCCCACATCTTTATTCTTGTTAAATTTGCTACATTAATTTCATATATATGCGACATAATTTTACAAAATCTGACATCCATATATTTATTTTTCACTTACCTTTTAACTGTTCGACATCCATATCTTTATTCTTCATTCCTTTCGTATGTACATGAGATCCGAATCTTCATTCATTATTTTTGCAAAGTATTTAATTTTCAAATCTTTATCTTGCATTATCTTACTCATCGCTTGAAATCCAGGACCCTATTCTTCATCGTCTTGCTAACTTTCTCACAAAAAAATCTTTCTTCTTCTCCTTCTATATATCTAATATCAAATCTCTGTTCCACGTTTTAAAACCCACCACTTCCCGCCCACATCTCTATTCTTGTTTGTTTTTTATTTCAATTTCAGAGATATATTCGACAAAATTTTATAAAAATCTGGTATCTATATACTTATTTTTCACGTACCTTTTAACTGTTCCACATCCATATCTTTATTCTTTTAATCCCTTGCCATGTATATGAGATCCAAATCGTCAATCATTATTTTTATTAAGTGTTTATAACTAAAATTTCCACTTGGCATCATTGTAATCAACGCTTGATATCCAGGTGCCTAGTCTTCATCGTCTTGCTAACTATTTCACAATTAAATCTTTTTTCTTCTTCTACATATCTAATATCGAAAGCTCTGTTCTTCGTTGTATAACCCACCACTTTCCGCCCACTTCTTTATTCTTGTTAGTTTTGCTACTTGAATTTCATTTATATTCGACATAATTTTACAAACATTGGCATTCATATATTTGTTTTTCACATACCTTTTAACTGTTCAAAATCCATATCTTTATTCTTCATTCCTTGGTATATACATGAGATCTCAGTCTTCATTCATTCTTTTCACTAAGCATTTAATTTTCGTATTTCCATCTTGCATTACCTTACCCACTGCTTGACATCCAGGTCCTAATATTCATCGTCTTGCTAACTATTTCACACACAAATCTCTCTTCTTCACCTTCTGTACATCTAATATCGAAATTTCTCTGATACGTTGTATAACCCACCATTTCCCGCCCACATCTTTATTCTTGTTAAATTTGTTACATTAATTTCATATATATGCGACATAATTTTACAAAAATCTGACATCCATATATTTATTTTTCACTTACCTTTTAACTGTTCGACATCCATATCTTTATTCTTCATTCCTCGGTATATACATGAGATCTCAATCTTCATTCATTCTTTTCACTAAGCATTTAATTTTCGTATTTCCATCTTGCATTACCTTACCCACTGCTTGACATCCAGGTCCTAATATTCATCGTCTTGCTAACTATTTCACACACAAATCTCTCTTCTTCACCTTCTGTACATCTAATATCGAAATTTCTCTGATACGTTGTATAACCCACCACTTCCCGCCCACATCTTTATTCTTGTTAAATTTGCTACATTAATTTCATATATATGCGACATAATTTTACAAAAATCTGACATCCATATATTTATTTTTCACTTACCTTTTAACTGTTCGACATCCATATCTTTATTCTTCATTCCTTTCGTATGTACATGAGATCCGAATCTTCATTCATTATTTTTGCAAAGTATTTAATTTTCGAATCTTTATCTTGCATTATCTTACTCATCGCTTGAAATCCAGGACCCTATTCTTCATCGTCTTGCTAACTTTTCACAAACAAATCTTTCTTCTTCTCCTTCTATATATCTAATATCAAATCTCTGTTCCACGTTTTAAAACCCACCACTTCCCGCCCACATCTCTATTCTTGTTTGTTTTTTTATTTCAATTTCAGAGATATATTCGACAAAATTTTATAAAAATCTGGTATCTATATACTTATTTTTCACGTACCTTTTAACTGTTCCACATCCATATCTTTATTCTTTTTAATCCCTTGCCATGTATATGAGATCCCAATCGTATATCATTATTTTTATTAAGTGTTTATAACTAAAATTTCCACTTGGCATCATTGTAATCAACGCTTCATATTCAGGTGCCTAGTCTTCGTCGTCTTGCTAACTATTTCACAATTAAATCTTTTTTCTTCTTCTACATATCTAATATCGAAAGCTCTG
Source organism: Tachypleus tridentatus (assembly GCF_004210375.1). NCBI lineage: Eukaryota > Metazoa > Arthropoda > Merostomata > Xiphosura > Limulidae > Tachypleus > Tachypleus tridentatus. The sequence goes on along the minus strand of NC_134837.1, from coordinate 22,896,408 downwards.
TTCTTCGTTGTATAACCCACCACTTTCCGCCCACTTCTTTATTCTTGTTAGTTTTGCTACTTGAATTTCATTTATATTCGACATAATTTTACAAAAATTGGCATTCATATATTTGTTTTTCACATACCTTTTAACTGTTAAAATTCCATATCTGTATTCTTCATTCCTTGGTATATACATGAGATCTCAATCTTCATTCATTCTTTTCACTAAGCATTTAATTTTCGTATTTCCATCTTGCATTCCCTTACCCACTGCTTGACATCCAGGTTCTAATATTCATCGTCTTGCTAACTATTTCACACACAAATCTCTCTTCTTCACCTTCTGTACATCTAATATCGAAATTTCTCTGATACGTTGTATAACCCACCACTTCCCGACCACATCTCTATTCTTGTTTGTCTTTTTATTTCAATTTCAGAGATATATTCGACAAAATTTTATAAAAATCTGGTATCTATATACTTATTTTTCACGTACCTTTTAACTGTTCCACATCCATATCTTTATTCTTTTTAATCCCTTGCCATGTATATGAGATCCAAATCGTCAATCATTATTTTTATTAAGTGTTTATAACTAAAATTTCCACTTGGCATCATTGTAATCAACGCTTGATATCCAGGTGCCTAGTCTTCATCGTCTTGCTAACTATTTCACAATTAAATCTTTCTTCTTCTACATATCTAATATCGAAAGCTCTGTTCTTCGTTGTATAACCCACCACTTTCCGCCCACTTCTTTATTCTTGTTAGTTTTGCTACTTGAATTTCATTTATATTCGACATAATTTTACAAAATTGGCATTCATATATTTGTTTTTCACATACCTTTTAACTGTTCAAAATCCATATCTTTATTCTTCATTCCTTGGTATGTACATGAGATCTCAGTCTTCATTCATTCTTTTCACTAAGCATTTAATTTTCGTATTTCCATCTTGCATTACCTTACCCACTGCTTGACATCCAGGTCCTAATATTCATCGTCTTGCTAACTATTTCACACACAAATCTCTCTTCTTCACCTTCTGTACATCTAATATCGAAATTTCTCTGATACGTTGTATAACCCACCACTTCCCGCCCACATCTCTATTCTTGTTTGTCTTTTTATTTCAATTTCAGAGATATATTCGACAAAATTTTATAAAAATCTGGTATCTATATACTTATTTTTCACGTACCTTTTAACTGTTCCACATCCATATCTTTATTCTTTTTAATCTCTTGCCATGTATATGAGATCCAAATCGTCAATCATTATTTTTATTAAGTGTTTTAACTAAAATTTCCACTTGGCATCATTGTAATCAACGCTTGATATCCAGGTGCCTAGTCTTCATCGTCTTGCTAACTATTTCACAATTAAATCTTTTTTTCTTCTTCTACATATCTAATATCGAAAGCTCTGTTCTTCGTTGTATAACCCACCACTTTCCGCCCACTTCTTTATTCTTGTTAGTTTTGCTACTTGAATTTCATTTATATTCGACATAATTTTACAAAAATTGGCATTCATATATTTGTTTTTCACATACCTTTTAACTGTTCAAAATCCATATCTTTATTCTTCATTCCTTGGTATATACATGAGATCTCAGTCTTCATTCATTCTTTTCACTAAGCATTTAATTTTCGTATTTCCATCTTGCATTACCTTACCCACTGCTTGACATCCAGGTCCTAATATTCATCGTCTTGCTAACTATTTCACACACAAATCTCTCTTCTTCACCTTCTGTACATCTAATATCGAAATTTCTCTGATACGTTGTATAACCCACCATTTCCCGCCCACATCTTTATTCTTGTTAAATTTGCTACATTAATTTCATATATATGCGACATAATTTTACAAAATCTGACATCCATATATTTATTTTTCACTTACCTTTTAACTGTTCGACATCCATATCTTTATTCTTCATTCCTTGGTATGTACATGAGATCTCAATCTTCATTCATTCTTTTCACTAAGCATTTAATTTTCGTATTTCCATCTTGCATTACCTTACCCACTGCTTGACATCCAGGTCCTAATATTCATCGTCTTGCTAACTATTTCACACACAAATCTCTCTTCTTCACCTTCTGTACATCTAATATCGAAATTTCTCTGATACGTTGTATAACCCACCACTTCCCGCCCACATCTTTATTCTTGTTAAATTTGCTACATTAATTTCATATATATGCGACATAATTTTACAAAAATCTGACATCCATATATTTATTTTTCACTTACCTTTTAACTGTTCGACATCCATATCTTTATTCTTCATTCCTTTCGTATGTACATGAGATCCGAATCTTCATTCATTATTTTTTGCAAAGTATTTAATTTTCAAATCTTTATCTTGCATTATCTTACTCATCGCTTGAAATCCAGGACCCTATTCTTCATCGTCTTGCTAACTTTTTCACAAACAAATCTTTCTTCTTCTCCTTCTATATATCTAATATACAAATCTCTGTTCCACGTTTTATAACCCACCACTTCCCGCCCACATCTCTATTCTTGTTTGTCTTTTTTATTTCAATTTCAGAGATATATTCGACAAAATTTTATAAAAATCTGGTATCTATATACTTATTTTTCACGTACCTTTTAACTGTTCCACATCCATATCTTTATTCTTTTAATCCCTTGCCATGTATATGAGATCCAAATCGTCAATCATTATTTTTATTAAGTGTTTATAACTAAAATTTCCACTTGGCATCATTGTAATCAACGCTTGATATCCAGGTGCCTAGTCTTCATCGTCTTGCTAACTATTTCACAATTAAATCTTTTTTCTTCTTCTACATATCTAATATCGAAAGCTCTGTTCTTCGTTGTATAACCCACCACTTTCCGCCCACTTCTTTATTCTTGTTAGTTTTGCTACTTGAATTTCATTTATATTCGACATAATTTTACAAAAATTGGCATTCATGTACTTGTTTTTCACATACCTTTTAATTGTTCAAAATCCATATCTTTATTCTTCATTCCTTGGTATGTACATGAGATCTCAGTCTTCATTCATTCTTTTCACTAAGCATTTAATTTTCGTATTTCCATCTTGCATTACCTTACCCACTGCTTGACATCCAGGTCCTAATATTCATCGTCTTGCTAACTATTTCACACACAAATCTCTCTTCTTCACCTTCTGTACATCTAATATCGAAATTTCTCTGATACATTGTATAACCCACCATTTCCCGCCCACATCTTTATTCTTGTTAAATTTGCTACATTAATTTCATATATATGCGACATAATTTTACAAAATCTGACATCCATATATTTATTTTTCACTTACCTTTTAACTGTTCGACATCCATATCTTTATTCTTCATTCCTTTCGTATGTACATGAGATCCGAATCTTCATTCATTATTTTTTTGCAAAGTATTTAATTTTCAAATCTTTATCTTGCATTATCTTACTCATCGCTTGAAATCCAGGACCCTATTCTTCATCGTCTTGCTAACTTTTTCACAAAAAAATCTTTCTTCTTCTCCTTCTATATATCTAATATCAAATCTCTGTTCCACGTTTTAAAACCCACCACTTCCCGCCCACATCTCTATTCTTGTTTGTCTTTTTATTTCAATTTCAGAGATATATTCGACAAAATTTTATAAAAATCTGGTATCTATATACTTATTTTTCACGTACCTTTTAACTGTTCCACATCCATATCTTTATTCTTTTAATCCCTTGCCATGTATATGAGATCCAAATCGTCAATCATTATTTTTATTAAGTGTTTATAACTAAAATTTCCACTTGGCATCATTGTAATCAACGCTTGATATCCAGGTGCCTAGTCTTCATCGTCTTGCTAACTATTTCACAATTAAATCTTTTTTTTCTTCTTCTACATATCTAATATCGAAAGCTCTGTTCTTCGTTGTATAACCCACCACTTTCCGCCCACTTCTTTATTCTTGTTAGTTTTGCTACTTGAATTTCATTTATATTCGACATAATTTTACAAAATTGGCATTCATATATTTGTTTTTCACATACCTTTTAACTGTTCAAAATCCATATCTTTATTCTTCATTCCTTGGTATGTACATGAGATCTCAGTCTTCATTCATTCTTTTCACTAAGCATTTAATTTTCGTATTTCCATCTTGCATTACCTTACCCACTGCTTGACATCCAGGTCCTAATATTCATCGTCTTGCTAACTATTTCACACACAAATCTCTCTTCTTCACCTTCTGTACATCTAATATCGAAATTTCTCTGATACGTTGTATAACCCACCACTTCCCGCCCACATCTCTATTCTTGTTTGTCTTTTTATTTCAATTTCAGAGATATATTCGACAAAATTTTATAAAAATCTGGTATCTATATACTTATTTTTCACGTACCTTTTAACTGTTCCACATCCATATCTTTATTCTTTTTAATCTCTTGCCATGTATATGAGATCCAAATCGTCAATCATTATTTTTTAAATGTTTTAACTAAAATTTCCACTTGGCATCATTGTAATCAACGCTTGATATCCAGGTGCCTAGTCTTCATCGTCTTGCTGACTATTTCACAATTAAATCTTTTCTTCTTCTTCTACATATCTAATATCGATAGCTCTGTTATTCGTTGTATAACCCACCACTTTCCGCCCACTTCTTTATTCTTGTTACTTTTGCTACTTGAATTTCATTTATATTCGACATAATTTTACAAAAATTGGCATTCATATATTTGTTTTTCACATACCTTTTAACTGTTCAAAATCCATATCTTTATTCTTCATTCCTTGGTATATACATGAGATCTCAGTCTTCATTCATTCTTTTCACTACGCATTTAATTTTCGTATTTCCATCTTGCATTACCTTTCCCACTGCTTGACATCCAGGTCCTAATATTCATCGTCTTGCTAACTATTTCACACACAAATCTCTCTTCTTCACCTTCTGTACATCTAATATCGAAATTTCTCTGATACGTTGTATAACCCACCACTTCCCGCCCACATCTTTATTCTTTTTAAATTTGCTACATTAATTTCATATATATGCAACATAATTTTACAAAAATCTGACATCCATATATTTATTTTTCACTTACCTTTTAACTGTTCGACATCCATATCTTTATTCTTCATTCCTTTCGTATGTACATGAGATCCGAATCTTCATTCATTATTTTTGTAAAGTATTTAATTTTCAAATCTTTATCTTGCATTATCTTACTCATCGCTTGAAATCCAGGACTCTATTCTTCATCGTCTTGCTAACTTTCTCACAAAAAATCTTTCTTCTTCTCCTTCTATATATCTAATATACAAATCTCTGTTCCACGTTTTAAAACCCACCACTTCCCGCCCACATCTCTATTCTTGTTTGTTTTTTATTTCAATTTCAGAGATATATTCGACAAAATTTTATAAAAATCTGGTATCTATATACTTATTTTTCACGTACCTTTTAACTGTTCCACATCCATATCTTTATTCTTTTTAATCTCTTGCCATGTATATGAGATCCAAATCGTCAATCATTATTTTTATTAAGTGTTTTAACTAAAATTTCCACTTGGCATCATTGTAATCAACGCTTGATATCTAGGTGCCTAGTCTTCATCGTCTTGTTAACTATTTCACAATTAATTCTTTTTTCTTCTTCTACATATCTAATATCGAAAGCTCTGTTCTTCGTTGTATAACCCACCACTTTCCGCCCACTTCTTTATTCTTGTTACTTTTGCTACTTGAATTTCATTTATATTCGACATAATTTTACAAAAATTGGCATTCATATATTTGTTTTTCACATACCTTTTAACTGTTGAAAATCCATATCTTTATTCTTCATTCCTTGGTATATACATGAGATCTCAGTCTTCATTCATTCTTTTCACTACGCATTTAATTTTCGTATTTCCATCTTGCATTACCTTTCCCACTGCTTGACATCCAGGTCCTAATATTCATCGTCTTGCTAACTATTTCACAAACAAATCTCTCTTCTTTACCTTCTGTACATCTAATATCGAAATTTCTCTGATACGTTGTATAACCCACCACTTCCCGCCCACATCTTTATTCTTTTTAAATTTGCTACATTAATTTCATATATATGCAACATAATTTTACAAAAAATCTGACATCCATATATTTATTTTTCACTTACCTTTTAACTGTTCGACATCCATATCTTTATTCTTCATTCCTTTCGTATGTACATGAGATCCGAATCTTCATTCATTATTTTTGCAAAGTATTTAATTTTCAAATCTTTATCTTGCATTATCTTACTCATCGCTTGAAATCCAGGACCCTATTCTTCATCGTCTTGCTAACTTTCTCACAAAAAATCTTTCTTCTTCTCCTTCTATATATCTAATATACAAATCTCTGTTCCACGTTTTAAAACCCACCACTTCCCGCCCACATCTCTATTCTTGTTTGTCTTTTTATTTCAATTTCAGAGATATATTCGACAAAATTTTATAAAAATCTGGTATCTATATACTTATTTTTCACGTACCTTTTAACTGTTCCACATCCATATCTTTATTCTTTTTAATCCCTTGCCATGTATATGAGATCCAAATCGTCAATCATTATTTTTTATTAAGTGTTTATAACTAAAATTTCCACTTGGCATCATTGTAATCAACGCTTGATATCCAGGTGCCTAGTCTTCATCGTCTTGCTGACTATTTCACAATTAAATCTTTTTTCTTCTTCTACATATCTAATATCGATACCTCTGTTCTTCGTTGTATAACCCACCACTTTCCGCCCACTTCTTTATTCTTGTTAGTTTTTCTACTTGAATTTCATTTATATTCGACATAATTTTACAAACATTGACATTCATATATTTGTTTTTCACATACCTTTTAACTGTTCAAAATCCATATCTTTATTCTTCATTCCTTGGTATATACATGAGATCTCAGTCTTCATTCATTCTTTTCACTAAGCATTTAATTTTCGTATTTCCATCTTGCATTACCTTACCCACTGCTTGACATCCAGGTCCTAATATTCATCGTCTTGCTAACTATTTCACACACAAATCTCTTTTCTTCACCTTCTGTACATCTAATATCGAAATTTCTCTGATAAAATGTATAACCCACCATTTCCCGCCCACATCTTTATTCTTGTTAAATTTGCTACATTAATTTCATATATATGCGACATAATTTTACAAAAATCTGACATCCATATATTTATTTTTCACTTACCTTTTAACTGTTCGACATCCATATCTTTATTCTTCATTCCTTGGTATGTACATGAGATCTCAATCTTCATTCATTCTTTTCACTAAGCATTTAATTTTCGTATTTCCATCTTGCATTACCTTACCCACTGCTTGACATCCAGGTCCTAATATTCATCGTCTTGCTAACTATTTCACACACAAATCTCTCTTCTTCACCTTCTGTACATCTAATATCGAAATTTCTCTGATACGTTGTATAACCCACCACTTCCCGCCCACATCTTTATTCTTTTTAAATTTGCTACATTAATTTCATATATATGCAACATAATTTTACAAAAATCTGACATCCATATATTTATTTTTCACTTACCTTTTAACTGTTCGACATCCATATCTTTATTCTTCATTCCTTTCGTATGTACATGAGATCCGAATCTTCATTCATTATTTTTGTAAAGTATTTAATTTTCAAATCTTTATCTTGCATTATCTTACTCATCGCTTGAAATCCAGGACTCTATTCTTCATCGTCTTGCTAACTTTCTCACAAAAAATCTTTCTTCTTCTCCTTCTATATATCTAATATACAAATCTCTGTTCCACGTTTTAAAACCCACCACTTCCCGCCCACTTCTCTATTCTTGTTTGTCTTTTTATTTCAATTTCAGAGATATATTCGACAAAATTTTATAAAAATCTGGTATCTATATACTTATTTTTCACGTACCTTTTAACTGTTCCACATCCATATCTTTATTCTTTTAATCCCTTGCCATGTATATGAGATCCAAATCGTCAATCATTATTTTTATTAAGTGTTTATAACTAAAATTTCCACTTGGCATCATTGTAATCAACGCTTGATATCCAGGTGCCTAGTCTTCATCGTCTTGCTAACTATTTCACAATTAAATCTTTTTTCTTCTTCTACATATCTAATATCGAAAGCTCTGTTCTTCGTTGTATAACCCACCACTTTCCGCCCACTTCTTTATTCTTGTTAGTTTTGCTACTTGAATTTCATTTATATTCGACATAATTTTACAAAATTGGCATTCATATATTTGTTTTTCACATACCTTTTAACTGTTCAAAATCCATATCTTTATTCTTCATTCCTTGGTATGTACATGAGATCTCAGTCTTCATTCATTCTTTTCACTAAGCATTTAATTTTCGTATTTCCATCTTGCATTACCTTACCCACTGCTTGACATCCAGGTCCTAATATTCATCGTCTTGCTAACTATTTCACACACAAATCTCTCTTCTTCACCTTCTGTACATCTAATATCGAAATTTCTCTGATACGTTGTATAACCCACCACTTCCCGCCCACATCTTTATTCTTGTTAAATTTGCTACATTAATTTCATATATATGCGACATAATTTTACAAAATCTGACATCCATATATTTATTTTTCACTTACCTTTTAACTGTTCGACATCCATATCTTTATTCTTCATTCCTTTCGTATGTACATGAGATCCGAATCTTCATTCATTATTTTTGCAAAGTATTTAATTTTCAAATCTTTATCTTGCATTATCTTACTCATCGCTTGAAATCCAGGACCCTATTCTTCATCGTCTTGCTAACTTTTCACAAACAAATCTTTCTTCTTCTCCTTCTATATATCTAATATACAAATCTCTGTTCCACGTTTTAAAACCCACCACTTCCCGCCCACATCTCTATTCTTGTTTGTTTTTTATTTCAATTTCAGAGATATATTCGACAAAATTTTATAAAAATCTGGTATCTATATACTTATTTTTCACGTACCTTTTAACTGTTCCACATCCATATCTTTATATTTTTTAATCCCTTGCCATGTATATGAGATCCCAATCGTATATCATTATTTTTATTAAGTGTTTATAACTAAAATTTCCACTTGGCATCATTGTAATCAACGCTTGATATCCAGGTGCCTAGTCTTCATCGTCTTGCTAACTATTTCACAATTAAATCTTTTTTTCTTCTTCTACATATCTAATATCGAAAGCTCTGTTCTTCGTTGTATAACCCACCACTTTCCGCCCACTTCTTTATTCTTGTTAGTTTTGCTACTTGAATTTCATTTATATTCGACATAATTTTACAAAATTGGCATTCATATATTTGTTTTTCACATACCTTTTAACTGTTCAAAATCCATATCTTTATTCTTCATTCCTTGGTATGTACATGAGATCTCAGTCTTCATTCATTCTTTTCACTAAGCATTTAATTTTCGTATTTCCATCTTGCATTACCTTACCCACTGCTTGACATCCAGGTCCTAATATTCATCGTCTTGCTAACTATTTCACACACAAATCTCTCTTCTTCACCTTCTGTACATCTAATATCGAAATTTCTCTGATACGTTGTATAACCCACCACTTCCCGCCCACATCTCTATTCTTGTTTGTCTTTTATTTCAATTTCAGAGATATATTCGACAAAATTTTATAAAAATCTGGTATCTATATACTTATTTTTCACGTACCTTTTAACTGTTCCACATCCATATCTTTATTCTTTTAATCTCTTGCCATGTATATGAGATCCAAATCGTCAATCATTATTTTTTATTAAGTGTTTTAACTAAAATTTCCACTTGGCATCATTGTAATCAACGCTTGATATCCAGGTGCCTAGTCTTCATCGTCTTGCTAACTATTTCACAATTAAATTTTTTTCTTCTTCTACATATCTAATATCGAAAGCTCTGTTCTTCGTTGTATAACCCACCACTTTCCGCCCACTTCTTTATTCTTGTTAGTTTTGCTACTTGAATTTCATTTATATTCGACATAATTTTACAAAATTGGCATTCATATATTTGTTTTTCACATACCTTTTAACTGTTCAAAATCCATATCTTTATTCTTCATTCCTTGGTATGTACATGAGATCTCAGTCTTCATTCATTCTTTTCACTAAGCATTTAATTTTCGTATTTCCATCTTGCATTACCTTACCCACTGCTTGACATCCAGGTCCTAATATTCATCGTCTTGCTAACTATTTCACACACAAATCTCTCTTCTTCACCTTCTGTACATCTAATATCGAAATTTCTCTGATACGTTGTATAACCCACCACTTCCCGCCCACATCTCTATTCTTGTTTGTCTTTTTATTTCAATTTCAGAGATATATTCGACAAAATTTTATAAAAATCTGGTATCTATATACTTATTTTTCACGTACCTTTTAACTGTTCCACATCCATATCTTTATTCTTTTTAATCTCTTGCCATGTATATGAGATCCAAATCGTCAATCATTATTTTTATTAAGTGTTTTAACTAAAATTTCCACTTGGCATCATTGTAATCAACGCTTGATATCCAGGTGCCTAGTCTTCATCGTCTTGCTAACTATTTCACAATTAAATCTTTTTTTTCTTCTTCTACATATCTAATATCGAAAGCTCTGTTCTTCGTTGTATAACCCACCACTTTCCGCCCACTTCTTTATTCTTGTTAGTTTTGCTACTTGAATTTCATTTATATTCGACATAATTTTACAAAAATTGGCATTCATATATTTGTTTTTCACATACCTTTTAACTGTTCAAAATCCATATCTTTATTCTTCATTCCTTGGTATATACATGAGATCTCAGTCTTCATTCATTCTTTTCACTAAGCATTTAATTTTCGTATTTCCATCTTGCATTACCTTACCCACTGCTTGACATCCAGGTCCTAATATTCATCGTCTTGCTAACTATTTCACACACAAATCTCTCTTCTTCACCTTCTGTACATCTAATATCGAAATTTCTCTGATACGTTGTATAACCCACCACTTCCCGCCCACATCTTTATTCTTGTTAAATTTGCTACATTAATTTCATATATATGCGACATAATTTTACAAAAATCTGACATCCATATATTTATTTTTCACTTACCTTTTAACTGTTCGACATCCATATCTTTATTCTTCATTCCTTTCGTATGTACATGAGATCCGAATCTTCATTCATTATTTTTGCAAAGTATTTAATTTTCAAATCTTTATCTTGCATTATCTTACTCATCGCTTGAAATCCAGGACCCTATTCTTCATCGTCTTGCTAACTTTCTCACAAAAAAATCTTTCTTCTTCTCCTTCTATATATCTAATATCAAATCTCTGTTCCACGTTTTAAAACCCACCACTTCCCGCCCACATCTCTATTCTTGTTTGTCTTTTTATTTCAATTTCAGAGATATATTCGACAAAATTTTATAAAAATCTGGTATCTATATACTTATTTTTCACGTACCTTTTAACTGTTCCACATCCATATCTTTATTCTTTTTAATCCCTTGCCATGTATATGAGATCCAAATCGTCAATCATTATTTTTATTAAGTGTTTTAACTAAAATTTCCACTTGGCATCATTGTAATCAACGCTTGATATCCAGGTGCCTAGTCTTCATCGTCTTGCTAACTATTTCACAATTAAGTCTTTTTTCTTCTTCTACATATCTAATATCGAAAGCTCTGTTCTTCGTTGTATAACCCACCACTTTCCGCCCACTTCTTTATTCTTGTTAGTTTTGCTACTTGAATTTCATTTATATTCGACATAATTTTACAAAAATTGGCATTCATATATTTGTTTTTCACATACCTTTTAACTGTTCAAAATCCATATCTTTATTCTTCATTCCTTGGTATATACATGAGATCTCAGTCTTCATTCATTCTTTTCACTAAGCATTTAATTTTCGTATTTCCATCTTGCATTACCTTACCCACTGCTTGACATCCAGGTCCTAATATTCATCGTCTTGCTAACTATTTCACACACAAATCTCTCTTCTTCACCTTCTGTACATCTAATATCGAAATTTCTCTGATAAAATGTATAACCCACCATTTCCCGCCCACATCTTTATTCTTGTTAAATTTGCTACATTAATTTCATATATATGCGACATAATTTTACAAAAATCTGACATCCATATATTTATTTTTCACTTACCTTTTAACTGTTCGACATCCATATCTTTATTCTTCATTCCTTGGTATATACATGAGATCTCAGTCTTCATTCATTCTTTTCACTAAGCATTTAATTTTCGTATTTCCATCTTGCATTACCTTACCCACTGCTTGACATCCAGGTCCTAATATTCATCGTCTTGCTAACTATTTCACACACAAATCTCTCTTCTTCACCTTTTGTACATCTAATATCGAAATTTCTCTGATACCTTGTATAACCCACCATTTTCCGCCCACATCTTTATTCTTGTTAAATTTGCTTCATTAATTTCATATATATGCGACATAATTTTACAAAAATCTGACATCCATATATTTATTTTTCACTTACCTTTTAACTGTTCGACATCCATATCTTTATTCTTCATTCCTTTCGTATGTACATGAGATCCGAATCTTCATTCATTCTTTTTGCAAAGTATTTAATTTTCAAATCTTTATCTTGCATTATCTTACTCATCGCTTGAAATCCAGGACCCTATTCTTCATCGTCTTGCTAACTTTTTCACAAACAAATCTTTCTTCTTCTCCTTCTATATATCTAATATACAAATCTCTGTTCCACGTTTTAAAACCCACCACTTCCCGCCCACATCTCTATTCTTGTTTTTCTTTTTATTTCAATTTCAGAGATATATTCGACAAAATTTTATAAAAATCTGGTATCTATATACTTATTTTTCACGTACCTTTTAACTGTTCCACATCCATATCTTTATTCTTTTAATCCCTTGCCATGTATATGAGATCCAAATCGTCAATCATTATTTTTTATTAAGTGTTTATAACTAAAATTTCCACTTGGCATCATTGTAATCAACGCTTGATATCCAGGTGCCTAGTCTTCATCGTCTTGCTAACTATTTCACAATTAAATTTTTTTTCTTCTTCTACATATCTAATATCGAAAGCTCTGTTCTTCGTTGTATAACCCACCACTTTCCGCCCACTTCTTTATTCTTGTTAGTTTTGCTACTTGAATTTCATTTATATTCGACATAATTTTACAAAATTGGCATTCATATATTTGTTTTTCACATACCTTTTAACTGTTCAAAATCCATATCTTTATTCTTCATTCCTTGGTATGTACATGAGATCTCAGTCTTCATTCATTCTTTTCACTAAGCATTTAATTTTCGTATTTCCATCTTGCATTACCTTACCCACTGCTTGACATCCAGGTCCTAATATTCATCGTCTTGCTAACTATTTCACACACAAATCTCTCTTCTTCACCTTCTGTACATCTAATATCGAAATTTCTCTGATACGTTGTATAACCCACCACTTCCCGCCCACATCTCTATTCTTGTTTGTCTTTTTATTTCAATTTCAGAGATATATTCGACAAAATTTTATAAAAATCTGGTATCTATATACTTATTTTTCACGTACCTTTTAACTGTTCCACATCCATATCTTTATTCTTTTAATCTCTTGCCATGTATATGAGATCCAAATCGTCAATCATTATTTTTATTAAGTGTTTTAACTAAAATTTCCACTTGGCATCATTGTAATCAACGCTTGATATCCAGGTGCCTAGTCTTCATCGTCTTGCTAACTATTTCACAATTAAATCTTTTTTTTCTTCTTCTACATATCTAATATCGAAAGCTCTGTTCTTCGTTGTATAACCCACCACTTTCCGCCCACTTCTTTATTCTTGTTAGTTTTGCTACTTGAATTTCATTTATATTCGACATAATTTTACAAAATTGGCATTCATATATTTGTTTTTCACATACCTTTTAACTGTTCAAAATCCATATCTTTATTCTTCATTCCTTGGTATGTACATGAGATCTCAGTCTTCATTCATTCTTTTCACTAAGCATTTAATTTTCGTATTTCCATCTTGCATTACCTTACCCACTGCTTGACATCCAGGTCCTAATATTCATCGTCTTGCTAACTATTTCACACACAAATCTCTCTTCTTCACCTTCTGTACATCTAATATCGAAATTTCTCTGATACGTTGTATAACCCACCACTTCCCGCCCACATCTTTATTCTTGTTAAATTTGCTACATTAATTTCATATATATTCGACATAATTTTACAAAAATCTGACATCCATATATTTATTTTTCACTTACCTTTTAACTGTTCGACATCCATATCTTTATTCTTCATTCCTTTCGTATGTACATGAGATCCGAATCTTCATTCATTATTTTTTGCAAAGTATTTAATTTTCAAATCTTTATCTTGCATTATCTTACTCATCGCTTGAAATCCAGGACCCTATTCTTCATCGTCTTGCTAACTTTTCACAAAAAAATCTTTCTTCTTCTCCTTCTATATATCTAATATCAAATCTCTGTTCCACGTTTTATAACCCACCACTTCCCGCCCACATCTCTATTCTTGTTTGTCTTTTTATTTCAATTTCAGAGATATATTCGACAAAATTTTATAAAAATCTGGTATCTATATACTTATTTTTCACGTACCTTTTAACTGTTCCACATCCATATCTTTATTCTTTTAATCTCTTGCCATGTATATGAGATCCAAATCGTCAATCATTATTTTTATTAAGTGTTTTAACTAAAATTTCCACTTGGCATCATTGTAATCAACGCTTGATATCCAGGTGCCTAGTCTTCATCGTCTTGCTAACTATTTCACAATTAAATCTTTTTTTTCTTCTTCTACATATCTAATATCGAAAGCTCTGTTCTTCGTTGTATAACCCACCACTTTCCGCCCACTTCTTTATTCTTGTTAGTTTTGCTACTTGAATTTCATTTATATTCGACATAATTTTACAAAATTGGCATTCATATATTTGTTTTTCACATACCTTTTAACTGTTCAAAATCCATATCTTTATTCTTCATTCCTTGGTATGTACATGAGATCTCAGTCTTCATTCATTCTTTTCACTAAGCATTTAATTTTCGTATTTCCATCTTGCATTACCTTACCCACTGCTTGACATCCAGGTCCTAATATTCATCGTCTTGCTAACTATTTCACACACAAATCTCTCTTCTTCACCTTCTGTACATCTAATATCGAAATTTCTCTGATACGTTGTATAACCCACCACTTCCCGCCCACATCTTTATTCTTGTTAAATTTGCTACATTAATTTCATATATATTCGACATAATTTTACAAAAATCTGACATCCATATATTTATTTTTCACTTACCTTTTAACTGTTCGACATCCATATCTTTATTCTTCATTCCTTGGTATGTACATGAGATCTCAATCTTCATTCATTCTTTTCACTAAGCATTTAATTTTCGTATTTCCATCTTGCATTACCTTACCCACTGCTTGACATCCAGGTCCTAATATTCATCGTCTTGCTAACTATTTCACACACAAATCTCTCTTCTTCACCTTCTGTACATCTAATATCGAAATTTCTCTGATACGTTGTATAACCCACCACTT
Source organism: Tachypleus tridentatus (assembly GCF_004210375.1). Lineage (NCBI taxonomy): Eukaryota > Metazoa > Arthropoda > Merostomata > Xiphosura > Limulidae > Tachypleus > Tachypleus tridentatus. The sequence continues at coordinate 22,880,783 of NC_134837.1, read as the reverse complement.
CCCGCCCACATCTTTATTCTTGTTAAATTTGCTACATTAATTTCATATATATTCGACATAATTTTACAAAAATCTGACATCCATATATTTATTTTTCACTTACCTTTTAACTGTTCGACATCCATATCTTTATTCTTCATTCCTTTCGTATGTACATGAGATCCGAATCTTCATTCATTATTTTTTTGCAAAGTATTTAATTTTCAAATCTTTATCTTGCATTATCTTACTCATCGCTTGAAATCCAGGACCCTATTCTTCATCGTCTTGCTAACTTTTTCACAAACAAATCTTTCTTCTTCTCCTTCTATATATCTAATATCAAATCTCTGTTCCACGTTTTAAAACCCACCACTTCCCGCCCACATCTCTATTCTTGTTTGTCTTTTTATTTCAATTTCAGAGATATATTCGACAAAATTTTATAAAAATCTGGTATCTATATACTTATTTTTCACGTACCTTTTAACTGTTCCACATCCATATCTTTATTCTTTTTTAATCCCTTGCCATGTATATGAGATCCAAATCGTCAATCATTATTTTTATTAAGTGTTTATAACTAAAATTTCCACTTGGCATCATTGTAATCAACGCTTGATATCCAGGTGCCTAGTCTTCATCGTCTTGCTAACTATTTCACAATTAAATCTTTTTTCTTCTTCTACATATCTAATATCGAAAGCTCTGTTCTTCGTTGTATAACCCACCACTTCCCGCCCACTTCTTTATTCTTGTTAGTTTTGCTACTTGAATTTCATTTATATTCGACATAATTTTACAAAATTGGCATTCATATATTTGTTTTTCACATACCTTTTAACTGTTCAAAATCCATATCTTTATTCTTCATTCCATGGTATGTACATGAGATCTCAGTCTTCATTCATTCTTTTCACTAAGCATTTAATTTTCGTATTTCCATCTTGCATTACCTTACCCACTGCTTGACATCCAGGTCCTAATATTCATCGTCTTGCTAACTATTTCACACACAAATCTCTCTTCTTCACCTTCTGTACATCTAATATCGAAATTTCTCTGATACGTTGTATAACCCACCACTTCCCGCCCACATCTCTATTCTTGTTTGTCTTTTTATTTCAATTTCAGAGATATATTCGACAAAATTTTATAAAAATCTGGTATCTATATACTTATTTTTCACGTACCTTTTAACTGTTCCACATCCATATCTTTATTCTTTTTAATCTCTTGCCATGTATATGAGATCCAAATCGTCAATCATTATTTTTTATTAAGTGTTTTTAACTAAAATTTCCACTTGGCATCATTGTAATCAACGCTTGATATCCAGGTGCCTAGTCTTCATCGTCTTGCTAACTATTTCACAATTAAATCTTTTTTTCTTCTTCTACATATCTAATATCGAAAGCTCTGTTCTTCGTTGTATAACCCACCACTTTCCGCCCACTTCTTTATTCTTGTTAGTTTTGCTACTTGAATTTCATTTATATTCGACATAATTTTACAAAATTGGCATTCATATATTTGTTTTTCACATACCTTTTAACTGTTCAAAATCCATATCTTTATTCTTCATTCCTTGGTATGTACATGAGATCTCAGTCTTCATTCATTCTTTTCACTAAGCATTTAATTTTCGTATTTCCATCTTGCATTACCTTACCCACTGCTTGACATCCAGGTCCTAATATTCATCGTCTTGCTAACTATTTCACACACAAATCTCTCTTCTTCACCTTCTGTACATCTAATATCGAAATTTCTCTGATACGTTGTATAACCCACCACTTCCCGCCCACATCTCTATTCTTGTTTGTCATTTTTTATTTCAATTTCAGAGATATATTCGACAAAATTTTATAAAAATCTGGTATCTATATACTTATTTTTCACGTACCTTTTAACTGTTCCACATCCATATCTTTATTCTTTTAATCTCTTGCCATGTATATGAGATCCAAATCGTCAATCATTATTTTTTATTAAGTGTTTATAACTAAAATTTCCACTTGGCATCATTGTAATCAACGCTTGATATCCAGGTGCCTAGTCTTCATCGTCTTGCTAACTATTTCACAATTAAATCTTTTTTTTCTTCTTCTACATATCTAATATCGAAAGCTCTGTTCTTCGTTGTATAACCCACCACTTCCCGCCCACTTCTTTATTCTTGTTAGTTTTGCTACTTGAATTTCATTTATATTCGACATAATTTTACAAAATTGGCATTCATATATTTGTTTTTCACATACCTTTTAACTGTTCAAAATCCATATCTTTATTCTTCATTCCTTGGTATATACATGAGATCTCAGTCTTCATTCATTCTTTTCACTAAGCATTTAATTTTCGTATTTCCATCTTGCATTACCTTACCCACTGCTTGACATCCAGGTCCTAATATTCATCGTCTTGCTAACTATTTCACACACAAATCTCTCTTCTTCACCTTCTGTACATCTAATATCGAAATTTCTCTGATACGTTGTATAACCCACCACTTCCCGCCCACATCTTTATTCTTGTTAAATTTGCTACATTAATTTCATATATATATGCGACATAATTTTACAAAATCTGACATCCATATATTTATTTTTCACTTACCTTTTAACTGTTCGACATCCATATCTTTATTCTTCATTCCTTTCGTATGTACATGAGATCCGAATCTTCATTCATTCTTTTTGCAAAGTATTTAATTTTCAAATCTTTATCTTGCATTATCTTACTCATCGCTTGAAATCCAGGACCCTATTCTTCATCGTCTTGCTTTTTCACAAACAAATCTTTCTTCTTCTCCTTCTATATATCTAATATACAAATCTCTGTTCCACGTTTTAAAACCCACCACTTCCCGCCCACATCTCTATTCTTGTTTGTCTTTTTATTTCAATTTCAGAGATATATTCGACAAAATTTTATAAAAATCTGGTATCTATATACTTATTTTTCACGTACCTTTTAACTGTTCCACATCCATATCTTTATTCTTTTTAATCCCTTGCCATGTATATGAGATCCAAATCGTCAATCATTATTTTTTATTAAGTGTTTATAACTAAAATTTCCACTTGGCATCATTGTAATCAACGCTTGATATCCAGGTGCCTAGTCTTCATCGTCTTGCTAACTATTTCACAATTAAATCTTTTTTTTCTTCTTCTACATATCTAATATCGAAAGCTCTGTTCTTCGTTGTATAACCCACCACTTTCCGCCCACTTCTTTATTCTTGTTAGTTTTGCTACTTGAATTTCATTTATATTCGACATAATTTTACAAAAATTGGCATTCATATATTTGTTTTTCACATACCTTTTAACTGTTCAAAATCCATATCTTTATTCTTCATTCCTTGGTATGTACATGAGATCTCAGTCTTCATTCATTCTTTTCACTAAGCATTTAATTTTCGTATTTCCATCTTGCATTACCTTACCCACTGCTTGACATCCAGGTCCTAATATTCATCGTCTTGCTAACTATTTCACACACAAATCTCTCTTCTTCACCTTCTGTACATCTAATATCGAAATTTCTCTGATACGTTGTATAACCCACCACTTCCCGCCCACATCTCTATTCTTGTTTGTCTTTTTATTTCAATTTCAGAGATATATTCGACAAAATTTTATAAAAATCTGGTATCTATATACTTATTTTTCACGTACCTTTTAACTGTTCCACATCCATATCTTTATTCTTTTTAATCTCTTGCCATGTATATGAGATCCAAATCGTCAATCATTATTTTTATTAAGTGTTTTAACTAAAATTTCCACTTGCATCATTGTAATCAACGCTTGATATCCAGGTGCCTAGTCTTCATCGTCTTGCTAACTATTTCACAATTAAATCTTTTTTTTCTTCTTCTACATATCTAATATCGAAAGCTCTGTTCTTCGTTGTATAACCCACCACTTTCCGCCCACTTCTTTATTCTTGTTAGTTTTGCTACTTGAATTTCATTTATATTCGACATAATTTTACAAAATTGGCATTCATATATTTGTTTTTCACATACCTTTTAACTGTTCAAAATCCATATCTTTATTCTTCATTCCTTGGTATGTACATGAGATCTCAGTCTTCATTCATTCTTTTCACTAAGCATTTAATTTTCGTATTTCCATCTTGCATTACCTTACCCACTGCTTGACATCCAGGTCCTAATATTCATCGTCTTGCTAACTATTTCACACACAAATCTCTCTTCTTCACCTTCTGTACATCTAATATCGAAATTTCTCTGATACGTTGTATAACCCACCACTTCCCGCCCACATCTTTATTCTTGTTAAATTTGCTACATTAATTTCATATATATTCGACATAATTTTAAAAAATCTGGCATCCATATATTTATTTTCACTTACCTTTTAACTGTTCGACATCCATATCTTTATTCTTCATTCCCTTTGGTATGTACATGAGATCCCAATCTTCATTCATTCTTTTCACTAAGTATTTAATTTTCAAATTTCCATCTTGCATTATTTTACCCATCGCTTGACATCCAGGACCCTATTCTTCATCGTCTTGCTAACTATTTCACAAACAAATCTCTCTTTCTTCAATTTCCTTCTATATATCTAATATCGAAATTTCTCTTCCACGTTGTATAACCCACCACTTCCCGCCCACATCTTTATTCTTGTTAGTCTTTTTATTTTAATTTCATATATATTCGACATAATTTTACAAAAATCTGACATCCATATATTTATTTTTCACTTACCTTTTAACTGTTCGACATCCATATCTTTATTCTTCATTCCTTTCTTGTATGTACATGAGATCCGAATCTTCATTCATTTTTTTGCAAAGTATTTAATTTTCAAAGTTTTTATCTTGCATTATCTTACTCATCGCTTGAAATCCAGGACCCTATTCTTCATCGTCTTGCTAACTTTTTTACAAACAAATCTTTCTTCTTCTCCTTCTATATATCTAATATACAAATCTCTGTTCCACGTTGTATAACCCACCACTTCCCGCCCACATCTCTATTCTTGTTTGTCTTTTTATTTCAATTTCAGAGATATATTCGACAAAATTTTATAAAATCTGGTATCTATATACTTATTTTTCACGTACCTTTTAACTGTTCCACATCCATATCTTTATTCTTTTTTAATACCTTGCCATGTATATGAGATCAAATCGTCAACGTTTTTTTATTAATTGTTTATAACTAAAATTTCCACTTGGCATCATTGTAATCAACGCTTGATATCCAGGTGCCTAGTCTTCATCGTCTTGCTAACTATTTCACACAAATTAAATCTTCTTTTCTTCTTCTAATATCATATCTAATATCACTTCTCGCCCACATCTCTAAGCTCTGTTCTTCGTTGTATAACCCACCACTTTCCGCCCACTTCTTTATTCTTGTTAGATTTTTTTGCTTTTTTACTTGAATTTCATTTATATTCGACATAATTATAAAACCAGAATTATCGTTACGTAGCATTTGAATGTTTACAGCCAGAATTACCGTTACGTAAAATTTAAATGTATGTAACCAGAATTATCGTTACGTAGTATTTGAAAGTATATCACCAGAATTACCGTTACGTAATATTTAAATGTATGTAACCAGAATTATCGTTACGTAGTATTTGAAAGTATATCACCAGAATTACCGTTACGTAATATTTAAATGTATGTAACCAGAATTATCGTTACGTAGTATTTGAAAGTATATCACCAGAATTACCGTTACGTAATATTTGAACTTATATGGCCAACATATCATTAAGTAACTCTTAAATGTTACCTTAGGTGTCATAATTACATGAAATAACACACTTTTGTGTCAAAAATCACCTAATGGTTCTACTTAGCCCGCATTCACTTATCACCGCAGAAGAATAAGGGTAAGTGCAGTAGTATTATCAAACAAATCTGTTGTTTATTCAATAAAATGTAGCACATTTAATATAAAAAAAAATGATTGTTTGTATTAGCACAATCCGAACGCTTTTCCCCTGCAGTAGCTGTCGTAAAAAGAATCTTTTTTCTCAGAAAATGTTCCCTTTTTTAAAATTTTTCAGTACCATGCTATCTGAAACAGCCCCATATTTGCTAACCCTAATTACTTTGCCTCCCGCTGGTTGTCGAGTAACATGATGTCTAACTTTTGTTTCTTATTTCAAGAATTTAATTCAGATTTATAGAATGACCTTATGTGAATATACAATTAAAATATTTATACAAAACGTTATACCTGCAAATTGTATTGGCCGAATACCCATGATATGTGAGGTTAGAAACTTTCAACTGCAAAAGTTTACTTTTTCTTCGTACAGTTCTGTTCCTACTTTAATATCTTGTTCCCTTAGTTACTATATGCAAATATTCAATAACATTATAGCTACATTTTATTGTTGTCTGTAACACTTTGTATTGGTTAAAAGCGTAACAATACTCGTCAATCAATTGTTGTAAATATGTGACGTAACCGAAAGAGAACGCGTGTGTTTTCTTATAGCAAAGCCGCACCAAACTGTCTGCCGAGTCCACAGAGGAGAATCGAACGACTAATTTTAGCGTTGTAAATCCGTAAACTTACCGCTGTATAAGCGGGGGACCGAAAGAAATAGAAAATGAAGACAAAAATGTAAAATAGATAAGTGAAGGATAGCAGTGGGAAAAGACAGAAGTGTTCAAAGTTGGGTTATAAAAAAGACAATTTCTCCTTTAACGCTAGTAAACAAATTGTACTTAGATTATAAATAAAAGATTGTTCCTCGCGATCACGTTTATAACGTTTTGCAGGTGTAGATTTCAGAGCAAGTTTTGTTTGTCGTCTGTAGATCTTTTACGTACATATGACTTTAACCTTTATACACATATAAAAATAGAAAGAACCACAAAATGTTTTATGATTAGATTAAAATACACAAATTGGTACTACTAAGAAACAAACATATAAAGTTGATAAAAACAAATTGTGAGATTTTTTGATACTTTAGAATAAGTGTGTCAAAAGGGTTTTAGTTTACTATGTTTGATGTTTGTATAGGAAGTGTTCTGCTAAGAACCATTCAACAATAACATACAGTTACGTCACATGTTGATATGTGAATGATAGTGTTATTAATTCCTAACAAGTTAGTGTAGAATATCCTGTTTGTTGCCAACATTATTCATACCTGTTATTTCGTTATTTAAAAAGTTAATGTTGAACTTTGAACTCATCCGTAGTTTTTCAAACGCGAGAAAAGGATACCATAAACAGGAGACAGAGTTAAACTGATGGACAGACACTACTGTTCACGATGGATATAAAACAGGTAGTATATGATGTCCAATCATATTCAGATGTTGACGACAGCTACTTTCAAAGTCGATCTTCATTGGTTGTTGTTCAGATCGAAGTCTGTAATATCATAAAACAGCAAAATAAAAAGTTTGTAGCAAATAAACCACAAAGAAAACTGTACGAAAAACAAGACACGAGTAATTAGTATATTAATTAATAAACATTTATTAACAAATACAATCATAGGATTTGGGATTATGATTTAAAAATTAGTAAGTAAATTGTCTACTGGAGAAACACGTTAGAGTTTAGATATTAAACAGTCCCCCGCAAGTACAACAGCAAGTCTACGGACTTACAACGCTAAAATCAGGCGTTCGATTCCTCTCGGTGGACTCAGCAGATAGCCCAATGTGGCTTTGTTCAAAGAAAATACACATACGTACATGTTAACAAACATGAAAGTCTGGATTGGTTTCTTACTTCTTTGTGACTTACACTCACTAAATGTTACAAAATTATAATGTATGTCTGAGTAAAACTGTTCATACAGATTTATAATTATTTTTACTTAAAGTTTAAAATATGATATGTTGGTGCGCACTCAAAACCTGAAAGATGCTCACAAGTTGTGGAAGGATAAAAAACAGGTGAAGTAAAAGATCAAAAAGTTAAAAAAAAAATACATTGCAGTAGATGATTAGTAATGGTTATTTTATAACTCACAAATTACGTTTTAGTTCCAGATTAGTTTTAACCCCATATCATACACACAAGATTTCTTCTGACTAAAGTCATCCGAATTTCTCTTAACTCGAAGCTTGTATATATTTTATACGTATGAAGACCGTATGGTCTGTTATACTGACGAAACCAAACCAAATAGTAAGAGCTATTAAACATTTGGAACTTTCCAAGAAAACAATAAAAAAGTTGTCTAACCCTATTCTTCCTTTACAGAAAATTCTACCTTTTCTACTTTTTATAAATTTATGTTTAGATTCATCCTAACCTTCTGAGCCCTAAAGAAATAGTTTAAAAGAACTATCACTAAATACAAATATTCAGGTTATATCATCCAATAGTACCATTGTTATTCTTACCTGAAATGACTACTTAACCAAAAAGTGGTTATTCTTGACCACTCTACCAAATTTAATATCCTTATCAATGATCCTTAAATGATTACTTAAGGAAACATTACAAAGATGACCAGATGATTAAGGCGCTTGATTCGTAATCTGAGGGTCACAGGTACGAATCCCATCACACCAACCATGCTCGTCCTTTCTCCCGTGGGTTCGTGATAATGTTACGGTCAATCCTATTATTTTTTGGTAAAAGAGTAACCGAAGAATTGGTAGTGGGTGGTGATGACTGGTTGCTTTCTCTTTCGTCTAACACTGCTAAATTGAGGACGGCTATCGCATATAACCTTCATGTATCTTTGTGTGAAATTTCAAAATCAACAAAGATGCTTGAGAAAACTTAATAACAAAAGTGTTGTAGACATTTGTCTGATGATGAGAAGACACCGTGTAAACCATCACAGTATATTAAGTTGTTAGCGTAATTGTTGTAAAAATAATTATTATAAATTTACTAAAATCACGAAGTAAATGCAAAGTTAATTAATAATACAAGAACATAGTATCGGCTATGTATTACCAATTGGAGCATTATATAGTGTTGAAGATATATATGTTTGATAAGTCCAATATAAAGAATTAATAACGTCACATTTTCTAATCTTACTATAATATGGCATGTATATCTGTATCTATCAGTGTATGTGACCGAAACAATAAATAAGTTATGGCATATCTATCAAATGGCACCACAAACAAAAATCTATTTAAAATTTCCACTTTTGGTATTCTAGATTTAGACAATTACAAAATAAGTACGATACGTATAAAATTCCTTTGTTTGTCACAGATATAATTTTAAGTATTCTTCTTGTAACAAGAACCTGGACTGAACCTGAAGGTTTGATTATATTTTAATGATGTAATTTATAAGTATAGTTTTAAGAAAAGAAAAACTGGTGGGTTTTCTTTAACAAAGTGTAGCACATTTAAGAGATACAAAATGACTGTTTGAATCAGCACAACCTGAACACTTTTCCCTGCAGTATTTGCTGTAAACTGAATCTTTTTTTCAGAAAATTTTACTTTTTCAAAGTTTTCCAGTACGACGTGATGTAAAACAGCCCAGTAATCGCTAACCTTCTCATAGGTTGTAGAGTAAAGTAAATGTTACCAGTTGTCTAACTTTTGTTTCTCATTTCAAGAATTTAATTCACATTTAAAATATTTATGCAAAACATTATACCTACAAACTGTAATGGCCGAAGAACACGGGGAATACGAGGTGAGCAGCCTTTGACCATAAAGATTTTGTTCTTTCTTCGCACAGTTCGGTTTATATTTTAATATTTCGTCTCCATAGTTACTACATACAGATATTTAATAGTATCGTGGTTCAACTTTATTGTTTTATCTCACAATTTATATTGGTTAGAAGTGAAACAATACTGCTCAATCAATTGTTAAATTACGTAATGAAAGAAAGGGAAAATGAAAAGAGAAATATAAAACTGAAAAGTGAAGATTTTAAAAGTAGAGTTATACAAAAGACAGTTTCTCTTAAACTTAGTTAACAATTTGTACCTAGAGTATAAATAAAAGGTCGTTCTTCACGCTCACGAATGTAACGATTTGTTGGTGTAAATCACAGAGAAACAAGTTTGAGATGTTTCTCGTCTGTAGATTTATTCTGCATATACAAGTTTAAACGTATATATATGTTTGTATTACATGAAATATAAAAATAAAGAGAACCACGATTGTTTTCTGATTAGTTTGTTTTAGCAGCATCTATTTCTGTGTTTTAAAGTTGAAAGGATACACAATTTTCTAGTTGTGATAAAAACAAACTGTAATATTGTGTGATACTTTACAATAAGTAAGTGTTAAAGTAAAAGTAATAATATCAAATATATTGTTATTGTGTGTTGTTTTATGTTTTGAACATCGGTTTAATTACATGTACCGTCCATTGTATCTGTTTATTTTTGTATTTATTTCGTTAACGGGTATAGCTTCCATTGTATTTATCTTTTTTAAGATCTTTGGTTTACTGTAAGATAGAAACTTTAAATTGTTTTAGTTTTTATGTTTCGTTTCAGTATATTAAATGTTCTGCTCGGGTGGTTTTGTGTTGTCCATACGTATATAATGAACTGATGTGTTCTGAGATGTGAAAAGGTCTTCATACGTACACAGACACACATAAACTGGGTTTCATGTATTTAGTTACGTGTTATTGGGGAAAAAACAAAACATTTTTTTTAATCCGTGATGACGAGAAAACAACTTGTAAAGAAAAGTACATATTTTAAAACGGCTGGTATTGGTTGAGAAATTTATTTATGTGGAGGAGCGAACAACTTTTCGACCTTTTCGGTCATCGTCAGGTTCACAAAGAAAAAAAGAAGTAACTGACCAATAGCTGACCACATGTTTGAAGGGGGTTGTGTAAATATAATCAAACATCTAAGCATGCCCTCTACAGAAATAGATGCTACTAAAAACAAACTAATAAAAATTTTGTGGTTCTCTTTATATTTATAATCAAACATCTAAGCACGCTCTTTACATTCCTACACTCAATTACACAACACTTGTAGCACTTGTAAGTACTTAGGGTGCTCAACTAGCAACCTATGGGTCACGTGCTGTAGTGTGAGTTTTAATATCTAAGTGTAACATTAAATACTACATACATGTCATTAGTCAGTCTTTGAAAGTGAATTAACCTATTAACGACTCAATGTATTCCAAATTAAAACGGGCCCGGCATAGCCAGGTGCATAAGGGTAATCTGAGGATCGCGAGTTCGGATCCCCGTCACACCAAACATGCCCGCCCTTTCAGTCGTGAGGGCATTATAATGTTACAGTCAATCCCACTATTCTTTGGAAAAAGAGTAGCCAAAGAGTTGGTGGTGGGTGGTGATGACTAGCTGCCTTCCCTCTAGTCAACGCTGCTAAATTAGGGACGGCTAGCGCAGATAGTCCTCGAGTAGCTTTGTGCGAAATTCAAAACAAACAAACCAAGTCAAACACACGTGCGCGAATGTCATTAAATGATGTCTTTCATGATATAAAACACTTCATTACACAAACAGTCTCTGACACTGACATTAAATACCAAATAAATCTCTTTAGTTATTCTTTGGAACAGCTTGAACTTATTAATGACTCGTTTTGGTACAAATCAAAACACACATTTAGAGGAGATTACCTTTAACAGCGTTCTGAAGATCATGGTGTGGAAGTGTTTATGATTGTTTAATCTTTCCAAGGATTAACATGTTGCTGGTGGTCCTTCTGTTGATTGACAACGTGAACTATTTCAAACGATGTGCTTCTGTGTCATCAGTGTAAGTTATAAACAACATAAAACGTTAGTTTTATACTTCTGCATAATTTATCATTGAAAGAAACTAAACAAAATAAAGTAAAACAAAAAATATAATCTATAATACGGTGACATTATGTTGAGTTATCTACATTCTATTTGAGAACGGCTTTTATTGATAAGGAGAGAACAACGTTTCGACCTTCCTAGGTCATCTTCAGGTTAAGAAAGAGAGTTTGCAAGTGACCGTTGCTGGACACAAGTCCTCAGGACGAGAGTTTCAACAGGTGTGACAGTTATTAATTAGTATAGATATAAAGATGTTCCTTTATATTGGTTTAATTTTGGTTTTAGTTTCTGCAAAAGTAGGGCATCTTTCATTTTACGTTTGTTTATATTTGTTTCCATACTTAGTATCTGGGTGTTTTCTATGGTAATGTTGTGTTTATTTGATTTGCAGTGTTCAAAAACGTGTGAAGGTGTTTGTTGTTGTTGTGCTTTGAATCTAGTTTTCATTTTCCCGCTTGTTTCTCTAATATAGAAGTCAAGGCAATTATTGCATTGTATTTTATTGTTGTGTTTGTCAATGCAGTTTTACTCATAACAGACATTAGTTTTGTACCTGGTTTTGAATAAATTTGGTGTTTACTGGAATGTGTGTTTTGTTATAAGGTTTTTCCAAATGTTGATTTTTTTTTTTTGCTGATGTCGGGAACATGTGGCATTCAGCAGCATGAGGTTTTGTTGTTTCTTGGGGTTTATTGTTGTTTGTTTTGGTGTGTGCGTATAATTTTTCCACTTTTTTTTTAGGAAATTTGTCGATAAAACGTTGTTTTATTTTGTTGATTTCATAGTTAATTTTATCAGGTGAACATAGTTTTGTGGTTGTGTTTATTTGGTTTCTTAATATGTTGTTTTGTTTTGTTTCATGTGCCGAGTCCCAGGGAATGTATAATCCAGTATGGGTGATTTTTTGTGGATTTCTGGTTTAAATTTCAGTTCTAGTGATCTTGAGGTTAAAAAAATGTTATTTGAGAGTTTTTTTCTGTTCACAAGTGAACATATTGTAGAGGTGAATAGAGTTAACGTAATTGAAAAACTAAGTGTGTATTTTGTGTATGTGAATTCAGCATTTGTATCATCAACGCACCAGTACATTGGTGGGTGGAAGGCTGAATTTACCGCTTGAGATTCAGTCGGCGTTATAAAAATGTTGGCTAGAACTGTTGACATGGGATTCCCATACTTAGGCCATTTATTTGTTGGTAGTTTTGGTTATTGAACATAAAGTTAATTTTAGTGGTAGTGAATTCTATAGGGGGTTGCTAATTGGTTGCTGGAGATATGTATCAATCCCGTACCCATTTATACTGTCGTCCCTAAGACATTTGTACGGCAACGGAGAGTTGAAAACTCTTTTTACTGACCAGAAGATGACCTAGGAAGGTCCAAACGTTATTCTCTGCTTATCAATAAAAGTGTCAATACCCATAACTGTCGTTCTGAGATACATTTTATTTCAATTGAGTTTCTTGTCATCAGGAGTTATGTATATTTTCACTTATCTTTCAGATTTGAACGTGATAAGAGTTATAAAGCTATTTTTATTCTTTTTTTATTATTTTGTTTTATTTCCATGTTTTTATTTGACACTAGTTCCATCTATCCGTGAACCTTCATCACTAGATCAAGATTTCCAGTGAGTGAAATTAATGTTTGATAATCTTGTATACATGTTACGAACACTCTGAAAATATTAAAATACATATACATTAATCGTAAGATCTTTGTAGTGATGTTTTAGTACGTCTATCTACCCGACTAAAAGTTATCTATGAATATCTAATTTGCTTTGTTTTGTTTGGGGAGGCACAATGTCAAGGTGAGCCATTAGTGTACCTACTCCTTACGCAGTTAGTTATTTCGAGATTCTTAACCATCAAAAGGCATCGTTAGATATTGTAGATTCATTTACAGTATTCCCTCGTCATTCGCGGGGGTTACGTTCTTTACCCCCCGGAATAGCAACTCTGAATATTGGATGCAGTTTTAAAACTTCTATGTATGAGATTATATACGGTACTAAATGCTTCCCAGACACTTTCTAAAGACACTCTTACTCATTAATACAGTAATAATGTAGTAATATTGCATGCAGTCATGTATTTCACTAATGTAGTAATGATAATGTAAACACATTTTAATTTTGTACTGCAACAATATTTTAATCAAAAGAAACGTAAGTACAGGAGGACAGTAACACTGCATAGTATAGTATTACTGTATTACCGTAAAGTCATTTTCTATGCGTACAACACATGTATTAAAATTGACAGAAAGGGGAACAAATTTAAAGGCAAACTTAGACAGATAAATACAGTACGCACAGTTCAGGTAATAATAATAATACAGTACAATACAATTCAGTAATAATTGTTCAATAAAGACGTCAATCGATAAAACTGCTTGAGAGGTAAATACAGACATACCCTCGAAAGCGCTTTTAGTCTCTATGACCTACAAAACCCGGTTTACCGAGCATTCGTTTTATGACGTTAGCCCGGTATACCGGCATACGATCTGATAGGTTAAGAGCCTAACCCGCGAATGGGAACAGCGAACAGATGAGGTATACTGTATAGCCTCAACTGCAAGTACAATAGAAATCTATATATCAGTCAGAACCTATTAAAACAAACAAGTTTCTTTAACACCCCCCTTTCGACAGCCTAGACTATATGCAAGTTTAACAGTTGTAAACATACTCATCATCATATATAGAACACCTATATATAATTTAAAACATGTTTTAACTGACGCAGAGTTAAGTCTTTGAGAGCACCACATTAAAAGGATTTTATTCTAAGAGTAATCTAAGAATTCCAAATTAATACCTGATCTTCACATTATCGTTTCGTTTTGTGATTTCGCCAGAGTGAAAAAGTGATTAACATGTCGTCCTCTTCAAGAAATTACTACTGGAACAATACGTAACAAACGAGTTTTCTTTAATCTTCCACTTAAACTTTCAGAAAAAAAATAGTAACAGATGATTAAACTAACACATTACTATCCGGATGTTTAATTAAAAATATTTAAGTCTATCATGACAATAAATTTAGAGTTAACATATTTGCATCTTCACGATAATTCTTCAGCGTTATTTCCGTTTTTCTTTAAATAAGAATATACAATTATTAGATCACACTATTTCACTAGTGTTATCTTAAAATTTGCCATTCATCGTTGCCGATACGACGCCTCTAATCGTTCTTCTAATATCCAGAGTCTCAAACTCAAACTAACGTGGCAGGGGTTTAGTTGAGAGAGAGAGAAAAAAATCAGAAGAGTTCTCTCTCCAACTGGGGTGTTCAAGAACGTTGCGGTTCCTCTTCGTCCCCTTTCGCGAGTTATTAGGAATTTTTAAATTTTTTTTGGGTGGAGGATGTCACTAAATGTTGTCTTTGGTGGAGGCAAAGGCAGCACCGGAAAGAATGGCCGGGTCCCGTCCCGAAAGGAAGAAGTCAAGTAAATATGAACATGGATACAATTCAATTCAAACGACCCAACTCAGGGTCTGGCAATAAAGTTCCCTGGGCTGGGATCTAGAAATCCAATGTGTAAGTATTTGCTGTGGTGGGAAACTGGAATGCCCCGAGAAAACCCACTTTCACAGTACAGGCGCCGAAAGTTCTGCCTGTCGTGTGCCCGATATATCAAAATTCTACTCTACCTTCCCTTCAACATACATTCTTTCGCCTTCCACAATTGTTAACTACGCGACGAGTCACGAAAAACGCCTTAAATAACACTCATGGGCCTTTTCACTGTATTCTAGAGCAACAAATAGAAAACATAGCTCTCATATTCTGACGCAAAGTTTTAACTTCTACATCTTTATTAAGCACCAAACGTATTTAAGAGTAATAAACATTTTTTTTTTTATAAAAGGTTCAAGGAAAATTGTGTAACATGCTTAACGAAAAGTCAAAAGAACATTCTTAGAAATTTTGCGGAAGTGCACAACCATATAACAGCTATTACCGAACTTTTGTATTGCGAAATAATATCCGTAACGTCATCAAAGAACAAAAGAAAAATCCTGTTGCATTATATCGCCATCTATCATCAAGAATATTATTTATAAAAATATAAAAAGGAAAATCCTGAAGTATTAACTAAATTTAAGTTTTCCCGATATACAAGCCCAAACTATTTAAAAGTTGTCTTTTAAACAATTTAGAGTTATAATCAAATATATCAAAATCTAGTTGATTGTAAACTTGTTTAGACCTTGTCCTACGTGTTCAAAATTACGAACAAAGCTCTTTCAAATATTTGATTAATTTAAAAATTATTAACCAAACTCAATCAACGAGAAAATGAACATACTTTTTAAATTTAAGTTTACTCGATAAAATAGGCAAAATAAAGCAATATTACTTTTATGTTTATTTCGGAAATATAGCACATTATGACAAAAATCACACAAAGTTCACACTTCTACGTTAGAAGTGCTTGTAATAATTCACCATATGATTATACAAACAAATCCACAACTCGCAATGATTTCAAAACATATTCTTTTTCAGTACAAGTACATTTAGTATTTCTTTCCCTCCGTACATTTTGTTTTACATATTTAACCACGTATTGTTCTTCTTGAGGACAAAACCCACTTGAAAGAAAAGTGCATCTCGGAATGGTTAACTTGAAAATGTCTTTGAAGATTGAAACGTTGTTCTCTGCTTTATTAATAAAATGTTAAAACTTATTGTAGCATTTTTATGTTTTGCTTGTTTTATAATCTGTAATTATATATCATTACATGCAAAAACATGTTAGCATACATCGTAACATTGAAAGTGAATAAAACAGGTCAGCAATTAGCATCACTTTAGTGTAATTATTTATTTTTTAAAATAAATTCAAGCAATGACATGAAAATAAAATTATGTCCTTATTTTATATACAACGTATCATTTACGAGTTCGTATAGATAATATATATTTTAAAACTGCACCACAACTTTAATTATATCATGTTATACCTTCAATTTGTTTATTAGTTCTTTTAACATAAATTTGGTTTTATACCTGACCCATAAGAGCATGCTTGTAATCAAGTTAAATTTCTCAATTCACACAAATGCATGTTGTTACGCAATGATTAAGATGACGCAGCATGCAATCTCCTGTCCCTGTTACTAAATATTACGTCGGGAGAGTCATATTCTGTTAACACTGCGGCACAAAGATGATAAACTAAACTGTTTGTTTGTTTTGAATTTCTGCACAAAGCTAGGGAGGGTTACATGTGTCGCCGTCCCACTTAGAGTGTAAGACTAAAGGGAAGGCAGTTGTCATCACAACCCACCGCCAATTATTTGGGCTACTCCCTTACCAACGTGGGATTGACCGTCACATTATACACCCTAATGGCTGGAGTGGCGAATAGTTGTTTAGCGTAATCGCGGGCGCGAACCCGCGACCATCGGATTCCATGCTGGCCGCGCCAGGCCGATAAACCAAGCCTACTGCAGCAAACTACTTTTGCGATGCACTGCAACGAGGAAGCAAACATGCGTGAAGTACCGACAATAAAGTAACAGTGTGACCAAGGACTTACGACTAACCTGAGGTGTTTATTTTATTAGTTGAGACAGAAAACCCTAACCAAAACAGAATAACAGGACTGATCCGCCGCCAGGATCTACTGCAGCCCACACCTGAACTTGTAGACCAGAGTTGAATTACAATAATTTGTTTTCCAACTGATATGCTTGGCCGGAATAGCCTACGACAACGTTTCTCATCCTCCATGTTTACTACTAAACGCAAAAGTAAAAACTCAGATTGAAATAGCTAACATTCCCAAGCTATTGACAACGTAGATAAGAAAACTGTACTGATTCGAGAATGAACAGGACCTTCGCTTAACTTTTTAAGGAGTCAACAGAGCTCATAGAACAAGTATTTTTAGGGGTAAAA